>NC_143398.1:219954756-220106990 GCF_052110815.1 Crocodylus siamensis | reverse complement strand
GCAGCTTTGCTATCGATTTAGCAATTTGTTCTGGCTTAGCAGCCCAACTTTTATGCTCTCTATACTTGCTGTGCATGAGGTCAGGTACACTAATAAGTTTTTTCTTTCTTGGTCTACTGCACTCTAAACTCTTACTGGGGTAGAATTCCTAACCTACTCAAGAGTGCTGGAAATAAGCTATTAAGGGCAGGGAATCAACACACCAGGCCCTGAGCTCACTGAACCATTACACAGGCACATGAATGGACTTTTATGACACCAAAGTAATGATGTTGCACTTTAAAAAAATTGATTTATGTGGTTTTTCTTTTTTTTAAAAAAAGTTCTGTCCTAAATTTCACCACATGCAAGATGAATTAATTGCACCTGTCCAAACAAAAGTACACTCTATTTTATCTGCATTATTGTCAGTCTTGAAGCATGATCTACTGCTTTAGGTATGTATATGCTTGAAATGACCTCAGCTTTCACCCTGATCTGCTCCCATTGTCACTTTCCCATGCCTAGCATTATACACACCTGGTTTTAGCCTTCACTGTGGTCATTTCCCAGCTTGAGCATGTAACTCATGCTGAGAAAAGACAACGTGAAAATATGTCTTTATATTTATATTGCTCATCTGAGGAGCTTGGTTGGGTAATTTTCAGGTGTCATTCCTTTTAAAATCTGATGCATCAGACCTTGACTTCAGAACAGAGTTACTCACCTCTGGATTCATCCCATCCTCTGTGCATCCCAACTCTGTAAACAGAGTTTACACAAACCTCGATGCAATACAAACATAACATTGGGGAATTTTGGTCCCGTTTCCAGGACCTCCAGCCACAATTCCTGCATTCAGTGAGTTGGTTGTTCTCTATATTAACAGTAAGCTTTAGGTCATGTCTATGCTGGCCCCTTGCCACTTCAGGACTACCACCAAGTAGCTGGCCTTGCCCACTGCTCTCATTCTACAGCAGAGTAGAATGCAAAGCAGGGTTTAGTTTGTACACCTGAAAGCCCCTTTCTGTCTGTGCCATATTAAAGGGCTAGGATTGCTACATCATGGTTCAGCTGCAACAAATTTTATTAAGCCATGAGTTTGAGGGAATAATTTGGTTCATTCATTTCTGTATTTCTAGGCCTACAAGAGTACCACATTGTCTCTCTACCCTGATAAAACTGAGTTGGGAACAAGGACAAAAGCTGGGATCCTGCCGTTCTTATTCAAGCAAAATTCCCACTGAGTTAAATGAAATTTTTGCCTGACTAAAGCCTCTGGCACTCACCAGGAGTGTGAGACTTCACTTTGATTTAACTAGTCTTTGTAAAGGAACTTGGATACAGGCCTTTGGCAGGCAAGGTTCTTTGGTAGATATGATATCTTTTATTACACCAACTAAATAGTTGGAAAAAAGTTCTTTGCAAGCTTTGAGGCACAAATACCCTTCTTCAGGCACTGGGGGACTCTGCTGTTGTTCTGAGTTGTCCAAGGCAGAAAGAAGCTAAAAGTGAGACAGGAAGTCGGTGAAAATGTAAATAGGTGGAAATCTGGAAGATAATGGATAGAGATAGGAGGGAAGTGGGAAAAGGGGGAAAAATTGTGAAGGAATGCAAGGGTAAGCTTCAGGCAGGTACCTTCTAAATCAGATGTCAGGCAGGTTGTAACATGTCATGGATCCAATGTCTATATTAAGTCTGTGATTGTTTTGTATCCAGTAGATTTATGAAGTAAAGTTCATAGGCTCATCTACGAAATGTGTTTTCTAAAGTCCCTTTGAGGATTAGAGCTGAGCTCAGAGGGGGAGTGATAGTCTTGTGAGAAGTGGGCACCCACAGGTAATTGGATATTTTTGTCTTCAATGTATTTTGGTGTGCATTCGTTCTAGTATACAGTTGTTTCCATCAAGGCATTTGGTGCACTGGATGAGGTGTGTAACATTTCTGGAGGTGCAGATATAAGCTCCAGGAATGGTGATGGTTCTGTTGTGGGGTGTAGTGATTGTGGGAGTGGTGGAGATGTGTTGACAGGTTTTACATTTCTTGTCTGGATCCATTCGGCGTGCTTTGAGTCATACAGAGTTTGCTTCTGGTGATTTGAGGTTAGTGAAGTTCAGTGCTTGTTTAAAGGCTAGGATGGGTGTTTTGGAAAGATCTCTCTAGGAACTGGGTCTTCTTCTAGTATGTGTTGCAATTGTTTGAAGATTTTCCATATCGGTTCCAGGGAAGGATAGTATGACATACTGGGCAGGTACCTGGTGAATGGTGACATACCATCCACATTACAACCTGCCTGACATCTGATTCGCTGGGTACCTGCCTGAAGCTTACCATTTGATTCCTTCACACATTTCTGCCCCCCTGCCTCCCCTCCCCTCCTATCTCTACCCAATACCTTCCAAACTTCCAACTATTTACATTTTCACATACTTCGTGTCACACTTTTAGCTTCTTTTCTACTGTGGAGAACTCCGAAGAACAGTAGAGTCTCCCAATGCCTGAAGAAGGGTGTTTGTGCCCAAAAGCTTGCAAAGAACTTTTTTCCAACTATTTAGTTGGTCTAATAAAATATATCACATCCAGCCAAATAACCTTGCCTGCCTATTTAATTTAATTCTCTCTCTCTCTCTCCCTTTCTCTCTCTCTCTCTCTCTCTCTCTCTCTATATATATATATATATATATATATTTTCCTCTTTCTATAAGGAAAACCTTTGATCCTACTATGACTCAGGAGGAGAGATACATAGGGCCAGATTCTGATATTAATGATTTCAACCTGCATTCATTCTATCAGTTTCAGTGAGGTTATTCCAGGTTATTCCATGTTTATAGCAGTGCAACTGAGATCACAAAATTACCCACTGTAGTCAGACAGATGAGCTGAGAGGTGAGGTTTAGCTCTGTACAGAAATAATGGGCTGTTTTTGTAATAGATTTTCAGAGTGCCATATTGATCTCTTCTCTGTACTGTTGCTTTTGCTTTCAAACACAAGATAAAAGACTAGAAATTCATGTCTGGATGAACTCTGCTTTCCCCAGGACCTGAAAAGGATAGAAAAGAGCTTCATGCCACCTTTATAATGCTTGCAGTAGTGTCAGGACATGACTGGGGCTTGGGGGCAAAGCGGGAGCAGCAACTTCTGGTTCATGATTGTAAATGTGTGGCTGTCAGAAGCAACTGCTTTTTCTTTTTCTTGCCCCCCCCCCGCCCACTCTCTAGACAAGTCGGCATCTGGGGTAGATGTCCTTACCTCCCCCGCCCCCCGCCCCTCAGTACTGAGCTCTTTTGATACTGAGACCAGGTCAGGATTAGTTTTGATTCCAGCACAACTTAGAAAGGCCTGAGAGTTGTTCTAAATTGTGTTCAGCTGCAGTTGCACTGACAAGGTTATTGAGATGCTGTATCATTCCCAATCGTGTCTCTCATCAGCATCGTCCATGGAGAAGAGAACAGATAATCCACTTGCATAGGATTCCTTCCATATTTGGCTTTCAAAGGGATGATCACCCCCAAGTCTATGTATAATGGTTACTAATAATATAATACTGATTAGTGAAAATACTGAGTATGGCATATTGATTCTCAGCTAGGATCTTGTGGCACTATGAGGTCCCTTGAGATCCTTTCCAGTGTGCCATGGGGTACCACACAATATTAGGACTGTTAGATACGCAAACATGATTCACCAATAAACCCAGATTTTCAAATACTGTTTCAAGGAAACATTTGACATCAAATACTTTTCACATCTTTTTGTGATCAGGCATAGAAATAGCAAATTGGGAGCCAGGAGAGATCTTTGAAGATCAAATGTTCACAGAATAGAAAATATATCATGTCCTTTTTATTAACTGAAGGTTCAATTAAGACATCTAAAAGCCTCTGTTGGGAAAATAAAGCAAAGGAAAAGAAGAAAACACAGACCTTGGATGAAGTTAAAGACAAAGAAACAAATTATTAGAAATGTAAACACTTTTTAAAAGGCTATTGTAGTGACCCAGATGTTTATAAAGTTAAAAAGGATCACAATTATAATCATAACATTAAATCAGAGCAGGGTTTATTTACACTACAACAAAACCAAGCCATTATGAATCTGGCAATCAGACTAGCAAACTTTTATTAGAAGGCAAGGTAGAGTTGCACCTTATAAACTAACCAAAGTGTATGTGTGTGGGGGAGAGGGTGTATATACTTGTGTGTGTGTGTGCAGGAGCTGAAGTTCACTTCTATTAGCCAAGTCAAGACATTAGAAAGTTCAACAGGAATTTCAAATTAAAAAGCAACTGGAGGAGTATGAACTTCTGACCTTAAATAAATAAATAAACCCTCTGCTGCCTCTTATCAAGAGCTCCTTTTAACAAGAAACGTAAGTCTGAGTTATTCTCCTCAAAAATTACATTAGCAAAATTATTAGTAAAGGATACAAATAGCCTAAAGCATGATATTACACCAGATGAAGTGAAGAAGATATAATCTTACTAATGTTAATCTCCAGGCAAAGTCAGCCTGCTGGGAAAATATTATAAAACATATTGTGATATATTACTTTCAGCATGCGCATAAAAAATCTTTTGGTGAAAACATTATGAAAAGAGAAAAGCCCCAAGCCATGAATAGGGCAACGTGTTTTCCTAGTCTAAAATCCTGGTTAAAACCCAACAGAATAGAGGTGCTTTTTTCCATGCCCATGTTTAATGTTCTGTACGAAATGAGTTTACTTTCTGAGATGTTGCAGTGCTCCAGCTTTTTTAGAAGGTAATGAAAACTGCACATGTGCAGCACCAGTCATAGTCAGGCTGGCAATCCCAAGCCGGAGACAGATGGGCCAGTCTTGCAACAGCACATATTGAAGGGAACCTGCAAGAATACATTTCTCCTTGTAGAAGTCTCAAACGTTTTTCTCCCATAGGGCTCTCTTTGTTCCTTGGGGTGGAGGTTGGGGTGGGGGTGCTGGGGTTCAGGGAAAGAGGTCTGGCTTCAAGAAATTGGCAGTTTGAGGTTCTGTACGTCTGCTCTGGCTCCAAGATTCCTGGCCTCAGCTACATCATCTGTATCTGCTGGTGATACCTCAATATAGATTGCAATACACAAAGGGTACTTGAAGACATAACGCTTAGATTGACCTAATTAGGGTTAAGTTGATTGACAGAACTGGACAAATATCTTAGATCAGGCAAAAATGGCCACCCTAATCTAACTTAGTTCACCTAAAGGAGGTGTACCACAAAAATTGGGCTAATCCATGCCAGTTCTAAAATGCAGCAATTTGCCTCAACCCTGGGGCTGTGCTTTTCCTACCTGCCCTACTCTGACCAGGCTATTTTTACCCCAGCTAAACAACCCTCCCCCGGACCTGCCAATCCCTGTCCATGGACTAGTTATTCCCTGTGCCCACCCCTTCTCTACCCTTATTTACTTGGGTTCCCAGCACCAGCAAACGTGCACAAGTAGGGAGCTGATCTGTGATCACATAGCTTAAAGTAAGCCTGATCTTCTTCTTCTCTCATATGACATTTTAGGATTACAATATTCATAGATTAAGATCTAAATTTGATACCCATTTGGCCGCTTCAGGGATAGCTGCATGGATTGATTTTAGATCACCATTCAATGATCTAATTGGGCAATCATTCACAATGTGTTGCACTGTCTGAGAAATGCAACAGAATTGCAACCCGAACTCTTGTTGATCTTGTTGATGGAGTAGGTGTCCACATTTTCCATGAAGTGTCCACATGTGATTCAGGGAGGACCAAATCTCACTCAGTAGGTCAAATCCTGGCTGGAAGGGAAGAAGATGACAACCTTCTCATAGTCTTCCCTGTTACATGCTAAAGCATAACCAATGTCACCAACTCAATGACTGAGTGCCCGTAAAGGGCCTCCCAATCATGATTACAATACCAAAGTAAGCCTGATGACTGTAAATCAGGTCCCATGAACATATGCATGTGCCCAAAGGTGCTCCTTGGAAATTCTAAGGTAGTCACAACTTTTCAGCAGATCTCCTTGAGGTTAATGGAAGTAAAAGTAAGAGAAAGTAGAATGGCACCATTACTTCCATTAACCTCATGAACTACTGAAACCTCTGAGGTAAGGGGTACCGTTCCTGCTGTCACATTTCTGACCACAGTTCCTTCTATATTTGACTATCAAGGGAATGATCTATCTCACAAATATAATCACAATGGTGGCTTTTATTATTTTTATTTACTAACAAATTTAATACAATTTATTAATATATAAATAACATTTAATAGTATTAATTTTTAATATTTTAAAGGAATATAGTGTAAAGATATTCTTTAAAATAATTCCGCTGGAACTGCATTGTGCATCTTGTTAAGTATAAATTGTTGATACACTGTGGTATCCAAACCCCTCCTGATACGAAAATATTTTTTGTACAGCCATTAAGTATCACCTGTAATGGAAAGGTATGGAATAATAAGTGGTTTCACAAGTAAAAATCAGTCAAGACTGCCAGCCAAAAGCAAACTTGGAACAGGTTTTACGGGACCCCCCACAAAGAGTTTTTTGGCCCAAGGGATACTAATCTAGTTTGGAATGCTTCGAAGTTAATAGACTGTCTCTTCTGCAGAGTGTTGTCATGTTGACACCACCTTTTATTTGAAATAATTTTTTTCAGAACTTTCACCTGAATATATTTTGGGATTGTCTACAGGTGAAAGAAATAAAAATGCTTTCAAATAAACAGAGACAAGTGTAATGACGTAGTTCTGTACAGAAGCAAGTGTTAACCTGTAGATAGCTGACTGGTCAAAATCCTTGCAATATAATTCTTCGCTGTTCAGAGAGATGTTAGGGTTGACCCTGGAATGTCTCAGTTTCATTCCCCTTTCCTGGAAGTGACATGTGTTTTGCCTAATTCAAAACAGGGTGCCAGGAACAGGTCCATTGTAAAATAATTCTCAAAAGGCAAGGCTTTAAATAGAGGGCCAATTCTCAGAGGTGATTTTAAAACAAAAAGCTTTCACTGTTTTAAATGAAAAAAGGTACCATGCAAGGAAAGAATAAAGCTACAGGTTTTACTGCTACATTTAACTCAATCTCAGCCCATTTTAAAATATAGATGTTGAAAATATTGTTTCATAGTGAGAAAGAGAGAGAGAAATGCAACATTAGTAGAATGGGCCATTTGCTGCTGCACCTTTTGCATCACCATTTAACATTTTTTTTTTATATGAGAAAGATAAAGAGCAAGTAATAGTGATAACTCATGGGATAAGTTTGCAACATCGTTTCATAGTAGTTTGGGGTCAGAAGGGATCTGAACAGATCATCTAGTCTGACCCCCTGCCACTGGCAGGAGCACACACTGGGATCACACGGCCCCAGACAAGTATTCATCCAACCTCTTTTTGAATTTACCCAAGGTAGGAGCAAGGACCACTTCCCTAAGGAAGTTGGTTCCAGATCCTAGCCACCCTAACAGTGAAACAGTGCCTCCTATCTGTAACCTGAACCTATTCTCCAGCAGCTGTTGGCCATTGTTCCTCGTCACCCCAGGTGCTGCTGGGGGCAATAGGGCCCTTCCTATTTGCTGCTGATCTCCCCTAACAAGTTTGTAGGCAGCCACCACATCCCCCCTCAACCTCCGCTCTCAAGGCAGGCCACATCCTTCTTAAAGTGCAGTGCCCAGAACTGGACACAGTACTCCAATTGAGGCTGGACCAATGTCACGTAGAGGGGGAGTATCACCTCTCTGGACCGGCTTGAGATGCATCTTTGGATGCACGACAAGGTGCAGTTGGCTTTGCTGGCTGTGGTCTGGCATTGGTGGCTCATTTTCATCTTGGAGTCAATAATGACTCCAAGATCCCTTTCCACCTCTGTGCTCACAAGGGGGGAGCTCCCCAGTTTGTATGTATGCTGTGGATTCCTTCCCCCCAGGTGCAGCACCCTGCATTTATCTACATTGAACCCCATCCTGTTACCATCCACCCACTTCTGTAGTCTGTCTAAATCTAATTGCAGCCTCTCTCTCCCCTCGAGCATGCCTACCTCTCCCCACATCATGGTGTCATTGGCAAATTTGGGCAACGTGTTTTCCACCCCCTCATCCAAGTTGCTAATGAAGATGTTGAACAGTGTAGGCCCCAGGACTGAGTCCTGGGGGCCCCACTATTCACATCCCACCAAGTCAAGTACAACCCATCCACCACCACTCTCTGGGTGCGCCCCATCAGCCTATTTTTGACCCATCCAACTGCGTAGGCATCAATGCCACAGTTGCTCAATTTATTAATGAGAATGGGGTGAGAGATAGTGTCAAAGGCCTTCTTAAAGTCCAGAAAGACTACATCCACGACGACACTTCCAAGAGAATTGGTGCTGGCTCCTACCCTGGGGGTCTTTAAGAGGAGGCTAGATGTATACCTTGCTGGGGTCGTTTGACCACAGTACTCTTTTCTGCCATGGCAGGGGGTCGGACTCAATGATCTCCTCAGGTCCCTTCCAACCCTAGAAACTATGAAACTATGACACCATCATCCAGGGATTTAGTTACCTGGTCATAAAAGACCATCAGGTTTGTTTGGCAGGACCTGACTTTGATGAACCCATGTTGATTTCCCTTGGGCATGATCTCCCCTGCTGGCCCCCCACAGATGTGATCCTTGATAATTTTTTTTCAAGGATTTTCCCCAAGCTAATGTGAGGCTTATGGGCCTATAGTTTCCTGGGTCCTCCTTTCTCCCTTTCTTATAAATGGGGACCACATTAGCTAGTTTCCAATCTCTGGGCACCTGGCCCGTGGACCATGATTACTTGTGCAGCCAGGCCAAGGACACAGCAATGACCCCCACCAGCTCTCTCAACACTCATGGGTGGAGGGTATCAGGGCCCTCAGATTTAAAAACATCCAGCCCTTCCAGAAGATCCCTAACTACATCTGCGCAGACCCGAGGCCTGGCAGTGTTATCCCCAAGATTGCCCCTACCTGTGATGGGAGAGCTGTCCTGGTCCCTGTCCAAGAAAACAGAGGCAAAGAACCTGTTAAAATTTTTGGCTTTCTCATCTGGCATAGCCACAAGATTACCATTTGAGTCTAGCAGGGGCCCTACATTACCCGGTGCCCTCTTCTTACTCCCAGTGTATTTGAAGAAGGATTTTTTGCTGTCCTTAATCCTGGTCGCTAGCCTGAGCTCCACCCCCGCTTTGGCCTTCCTGATAGCCCTCCTACACTCCTGGGCCAAGGAGGATAGCCCCTCCCTTCCACCAGGTGTATGCCTCCCTTTTGGCCCTCAGGCATTCTCGGTATTTTTATATACTTTAGGGAACTTACTTTTCCCATTCATGTATTTCTGTGCAACGATAATTCCAATCAATATTAACTTTGCAGGTTTGTATAATCTCTATATAATAAAAATGACTGAACTGCATTTTGTATATGCTATGGAGACCGAGATTCTTAGCAGTTTTAGCTATTGGGCAGATCTTCCTGAGTTTTGGAACATAACTGACAGCAAACACCATGTTTATAAACATATCACTGCACTTGAAGGGTGGAGAAGTGCTTCTGTTAAAATAACAAGTGTAAAACATCTATTCAATACTCATGAGTCACAGAATTGAACATCGCCCTAGTTATAACACTACATCATGCTAATGTATATTATTTTATTATGTGTTATGCAACTAAAACAATGCAATAGACAAGAAATAGGTAGAATGCACCAGGGCTTGTTACAGCTGTGAAGGGAGATCAAAAGAGAAAGGGATCAGACCATGCTGAGACAAAGGTCATAGCAGGCCAGGAGACAAGAGGCACCAATGCAAGGCATGAAAAGGAGGCCAGGGGGTGCTGTGGAGGGGATTGAGGAACCGAATCAGAGAAAAGTGATTTCCTTTCACCTCCCAAAAAAGTAAAATGAAGGCTGAGGAGACAACTTATGCTACTCCCCAGTGGGGAATTCCTTAATGCCATATAGGGTCTGGAATTCTTAGATAAGGCATAAATGCAATACGTGCTTTTTGGGTGGGAAGAGGGGAGGGGGGGAGTTTTTTGGGAATTTTGTATGCTTAATAATGCAAAGTGCCTTTTAAAAAAATCGCTAGAGGTACTGTTTCCTATTTGTGGGATATAAAAGTATCTAACGTGCATGTTTAAAACAAGTTGCTTCTTCTGTAGAGTCCACGCAAAGACAAAACTGAGTTATTTAATCCATTTCCAGAGGTCAGTTACTGGAAGTATGTTGAAAAACAATAGTGTTCACAATTAAGCAACCTGACTTAATGTAGCTTTCTCACAAATTGTTTCCATATTTCCACTGAAGTAAACAGCAGCGACTGGAGTCTCTACACAAGAAAACTCAAGCAAAAGCTCCTATGTCTTGCTCCTGCAAACTTTTCCCTAAGCTCTTCCTAATGGTATAATATTTTATACAGTCCCACTAGTACTGTATTTTCTTGCATATTACACACCTGAATATAACATGCACCCTGTTTCTGAAAGGCACCATGCCAGGAAAAAAAATGCTTGCATAAGTAACTGAATAGCAACAGCTAGGGAGCTGAGCCTGCTTGCTAGCCTCCTGTCATCCCATGGGGCTCATAGACTGGCCCAGCCTGATCCAGTGTGCTGGGCCTGAGGCTGCAAACCATGTCTGCACTGGGTGCTTGGTTTGGCTATGGACTAATCTCATACTCTGGCCTGATCCAGCATGCAGGGCAGTGTCATCTGGGGATGAGGGGGGAGGTCCTTAGAGTTCTAGAGACGTGATGGTGGAGGAAGGATGGCAGTGCTAATTGCTGTGCTTCCCAGAGCACTTAACATTGGGAGCATGGCAATTAGCACTGCTGCCACTCCCCTGCTGCCAAATTTCTAGACCCCAGGGATCCATATTTTTTGTACATAATGTACACCCTATATTCTCAGACAGAATAAGCCTACTGTTATTATACATTTGAAAAAAGACAAGATCAAGCCTGATTTAATTCCACCTGCTAGGGTCAAGTAACACTGGGGTGTATTTGGCTAATGCAATATCATGACAGTGTTGCCACTGAGTTCAGTAAGAGAAGTGTTCGGCATATAGATCTTAATATTTTTTGCATGCACATTATCCTAACACATTTGTCCTACAATTTTTTATTTTTTTTTTTTTGGCTTCAGATGGAAAAAAAAGGCCTATTAATGAAAGTTCTGTAATTTTAGATTTGAATATATTCTTCATGACCTGTTTTTGTCTGAGGTAACATTGGTAATGTTTGCAAATCCATGAACTGATTTGAAGGCAATAAATCAACTGGCACCAGTTTTGAGATTTGGAATATGGGCAGAAATCCCACGTATCTTCCTGTAGCCTTAGTTACCAGTAAAAGGAACAACTGATTTTTTTAAGCTTGTCAGAGCCATGTCATAATTATGGATCAAATCTCTTACTCCGAACTTCCTGTATTTTCTCTTCAGCACAAAACTAGTTTTGTTTTATAACTAAAAAAACCTGAGCAGTAAAGAGAAACATGCTATTCTGAAACATGGGTTTGTTTTTTACTTAGCGTTGTTTATCAGTAAGATTAAGATTCCTGGCTGTGGAATAAAGGAATCTCTCACATTCATTTGTTTCAGGACATGTGGAGTGCGTTTGTTTCCTAGGATGCAAATACATTGCTCATGCTCTGAATAAAAATCTTTGTGCCAATCAAATGTAGTTATGTTCCAATCTCTTGACATTTTTTTGCTGTAACATTGCTAGGAATAAAGATATGATTTTTACTTTTTTATGTAAGGTTTTTCCTATTTGTTTCTCAAACCTTAGATAAGCCAGTTTCTTTACTTTAACAATCTGACTGAATACCCATACAGCCTTTGTAATAATATAGTGAAGAGCAACAGGATCAAATCCTCAACTGGTGCAGATCAGCTTGGCTCCTCTGATGTCTGGGCATGTACAGGGGCATGAACTTGCAGTGACACAAAAAGTAGTGGCACATATTTGTGCCACTCTTTTTTCGCAGTGTGAGGCAAAATGCCCTGCTTCAGGCAAGCTGCCCATTCCCTGCTTCTTCCAGCTCCTGGTGTGCTGGAGGAGGCCAGGGAGTCATAGAGGAGGGAAACAGTCTGGCCAGCAGCCACAGTGTCTCCCTGGAAGACCCAGCCTCCAGTTGCTCTGGCCACTTTTTTTGCTGTGACCTTTTTTGATACCAGGAATTTCTGGTATCAAATTTTGGCACAGCACTGCAGAGGCAGATTGAGGTGTATTGGGGCCCTGGGGAAACTTAAAATTGGAGCCCACCTCTCAGCATCAGAGCTGGGCGGTAGGTGGGGGGGGGAGGGAGGGGAGACAGGCCCTTTACCCCCCTGGGCTGGTGGTGGGGAGGCACATGCCCCTCTCCCCCACTACAGCCAAATGTACACACATCTGCACATGCAGACAGGCACGCACTCTACTCTCACTCACTCTTTGCACATGGACACTCAGACACAATCACACTCTCCCTGCCACGAACACAGATGCATGCACACAGACACAGACCCCTTCCCCCCCATACACACATACTTTCCCTTCACAGGACCCCCACCCTCTCCATCACTCTGAGGCAGCCCTCATCACCCCTGCTATGAATTGTCCATGGCTCTGTCTAGCTCCCCGCCTCGGTCCCTATTAGACCTCCCTGCAGGCAGTGCCTGGCTGTGTCCTGTGCAGCCAGATAGATGCACAGGGCCAGGTCGAGTCGGCAGCACCGTCCCTCTGTTGGCAGGCAAAAGTGCTGCAAAAGGTGGCTACAGGGGGGCTAAAATGAATTTTGGGGTGGCCATAGCCCCCCAATTCCCCCCCAGTGCTGTCACCCACCCACCCACCTACAGAGGTGCAGCGCTCCTCGCCTGGCCCATCCATGGCCACCCCACCCCTGCCACGCACGACACTCCCAGCCCAGCCTGGCCCCAGCCCTGTCCCTTCCTCCTACCCCCAGCCCCATTAGTGGAGAGCGCCCATTCCCAGCTCACAAGGAACCAAATGTGAAAGCTGTGTTTTTAAACTTGGCACCATTTTTGTTTCCCTGCTGGGAGACAAAAACAGCACCGAGTTTAAAATGGTGGCATTCATTTCCCTGCTGATGAGGATCCCAGGGGCCCCAAATTGGTAGTGGTCCCTGGGCCTGGGCCCAGCTGGCCCATCTATTAATCCGCCTCTACTGTGCTGCAAATCTGCAGTGTGGCACATGGTTACACATGCACCTCATGTAGTCTGAGGCACCACAAACTGCATGTGCGCATTCATCTGGACTTGCCCCTGGGGGCTATGTTAATTTACACCATCTGGGAATGTGGTTCATTCTTTGGCAAAAAGTGCCAGCCTAAACCAAAAAGACATTTGGAAGTTCACCCCATATTCAGTCTTCACCATATTTGTCATTGTCATTTGTAGGTGTTATACAGTTTTGGCCCCTTTTTGGTCAGCACCTTGCCCCGCCCCCCCGCGATGTCAGGTGAGATCAGGTTTCGATGCCACCTAGATGGTTCAGGTGCTGCCCCTTCTCTCCTGCCACATCTTTGATGTTCGTTGTTGGGGAGGCAGTTCCCTGTAGGTGGCCTGAGGAGGTTTCAGCCCTGAGCTGTCTTCATGGGGCTCCAATCTCCCCTTTATCCCACCCTTACCACATCCTCGGCCTGGGTAGATGCTCCTTACTGCAGGTCTTCCCCTGGATGATTTCACCTCATCCACACTGCCTGGCTCAAGGGTCAGGTCTTCCTGGCCATCATTCTTTCCAGGTCTGTCCCTTGTCTTTAGGTTGGCTCCCTACCTCTGAGCAACTAAACCTGCCCCATCCAGGGCTAAACTGTAACTGAAGAAAACTTAATTAAAAAATAACTGGCATTTGCCAGTGGGCTATTGAGATTCTGTCTCTCTGGGCCCTTGGGGGACTCATCCATCCCTTCTATCCTAGTAGGCATGGGGCAGGCAACCACCCTGTGCCCAGCGTCTGCTGGCTCTCCTAGCATGACCTCCCTGGGGCCCGGCTGACCTGTGGTCAAGCTGTCCTGGTCCCACCAGCTAATCCTATGTATTGAGCGGGTCCCTGAGTGAATCATGATTGATTGATTTGTAACTGGGAACATAGTAGCTTAGCAGCCAGGCCTGCAGCAGTGTCTCCTATGCCCCAGGCCAGAGACAGTCAGTCCTACAAGCACCCATGGCATGAGTTTTGCTTGTCTGCAGCTTGAGGGGCAGTTTCCCCCAAACCCCTGCACTGATCTTCTTGAAACATGGCTGGCTTTGTGGCCTCAGTAAGAGCTACCAGCACTGCAGTTTTCACCCTGCTATGTTGTAATGCCTACAAGTGACAGTTTTCCTTTCAAGAATTTGGGGTGCCGTTCCCCCCAAACCCATACACCTATCTTCTTGAAACATGGCAGACTTCATCCTCTCTGCAGAGTCTACCATCCCTGAAAATTTCATCCAAATCTGACAAAAACAACAAAATTATAGATATTTTACTGTTTCCCCATTATACCCTATGGCCGGATCTTCAAGGTGCTTTGGGAGCTCCAAACCACTTTGGGAAGCCTAACAAGGCCAGCATTTTGACTTGGATGTGCTGCTTTGGACCCCGAAGCGTCCAAAGCTTCTCCAGATCCAAAGCTCTGTCCAAAGCCTCGCACGGCCCTAATGGCTAGGCCTAGGAATGCCCAAATTTGCTTTATCATCTGTGGGAGCGCATACCTCTATATAACTGCCAAGCCTATGCTGGTGTTTCCTTTTGGCTGCCACTCATCTTGACTCCTAGACAGTGAGTATCGGGGCGCACTGGGGGGACTTTTGCCTCCCCTCTACAGTCATGTCAAATGAACCAGCAAAGTTTAGCAGCCTTCGCATACTGGGAATCCAGGAGGTCCCAAACTGTAAAAATGTGCAGCATGAAAAATAAGTGTGCACACTAGCAAGGTGGAGAGGTTTAAACAATGCAATATTTATGGGAAAATGACAAAAGCCCATTAACTTGCACTGCTTGAGATGAGGGTCAAGCTGAAGTGGTGTTAGGTACTTTTTATCATAGTACCCAGAGACATCCCATTTATAATCCTCATGAGGTTTTCAGGTTCATAGACTTAAGCAATAAACCTGGGATGACTAATTTTGTATTCAAATAATGAAAAATTCATGGGGTTCAGAGTGAAAGCAAGTCAAACTCAGCAGTTTCCACTGAGTTTCAAGTTGGCCAAAAGCTCAAAATAAAACTTGGGCTGTAAGACCCATGTGGATCCAGACCAAATAAAAGGTTTATAAGAGTCTATGTAAAAAAATAGCATGCAAAGCAGCTAGGATGTATAAAGTAAGATGGGTCTCTTCCTTAGATAACCAAGTACCTACTTAATGAGATAGCAGGAGCTGCAACACAAAGCCATATGAAATATCCAAAAACTAAGAGCACTTCAACATTTGGATAAATATCAATGAAAATTCAAGATGACAGGGAGGCAATATGCATCTATTTGGCCACTGAATATGAGCTGTAGAGCTGAGCTTTTTGTTCTATGAGTTAAAATAACAGCTTAGCTGCAAGAGCACTATGCTAAATCTAAACCTGCTTCTTGGAGATGAGGGACTTGAGGGTGTCATATAAGTGTGTGTGTGTGTGTGTGTGTGTGTGTGTTTCTGTAAAATCCTATCAAATATGAACTTTCATTTCTAGCCTAGAGAGCTTTTACAATCTTTTCTCTGATGCCTGATGAATGGTGTTTGTGTCCAAAAGCTTGCAATTAAAGATTTTTTTTTTGCAAAAATCTTGGTCTAATAAAAGATATCACCTCTTTCCATGAGCCCTGATTGCTTTTTCCTCTATACCAATATGGCTACAACCTGGATACCTGACACATAGAAGATATTGAATTTTTAGCTGATTTTTTTAAATGAAATCTTCATATTTTCCCAAGCAAGAAACAACCTGGACCACCTGAAATCCTGCTCCTGCCTTTGTCTAAGGTAATTTGCATCATCACAGCCTCACAAGAGAGCTGAGACTCCTCACTAGCTAAGAACTGCTGCCCAGAGGGTTTTTCCATCTATCAACTCCTCTGTGAAATCCTATGAAATACGAACTTTCATTTCTACCCAGAAGAACTTTTACAATCTTTTCTCTGATGCCTGAGGAAGGGTGTTTGTGGCCAAAGCTTGCAATTAAAGAGGGGTTTTTTTGCAAAAATCTTGTTGGTTTAATAAAAGATATCACCTCTGTCAATAAGCCCGGACTGATATTTATATTTATGCACATATACATACACCTGTTAAAACGTGCGCGTGCGTGTGTGAGAGAAAGACAAACAGTATTATTAAAATATTATGTTTCCCCCAAGGAGTTTATACTAGATGAACAGTGTCTGGTAAAATCAATATATTATTGTGCTAAACTATCTATTTAAAGCCAGAAACTGTAGGTGTTAAGTCAAATCAATAAATACATATCTTAGACGCTATGCTATTTTATTAGCTGTTTTCCTTTTTCTATCAGTTTTCAAACAGGCATTTTAAAGCTTTCTGCTTAGGTTAAGAGATCTCTTCCCAACACCAAGGTTATATGGTTTCCTGTTGGGATTAGATATTTCTTCTTCTTTTAAAGGGAGGGAAGAAAAGCAAACAAAAAGCACATTGTTCTCAAGGTGGCTTCCCTTCTAGCAGACCATTAGTCTCTTCTCCTTTTTCTTTTTTTTTTAGCTTCCTCTCTTTAAATAGTCTAATGCACCAACCAGGATAATTGCTTATTCCCAGTCTTCCCTTGTGTCAGAAGAATTAATATAATGGAGTTCCCTCCCTAGCTGCTAGGACTCTTCACACTATGTAGGGAGATGCTCTAATCTTCTTTCACAGGAGTCTCCTCCCTGATCTACTGAAAGTCTTAGGGTATAAGCTGGACCTCACATGGGTTCTACATGAGTGTAAGTCCAGTAAGCGAGAAAGCTGCCTTCAGTTTTTATGGTTTCTCTCTTCCTGAGGACCCAATCTTAGCCCCAGTTTCACACAGCTGTCAATTTTGTCCTTCCAGCCTAAGACCTAAACTCTCCTGTACAGGCTCTGATATTCTTAATTCCTCTGCAGGTACATTTACATGAGATGTTTACTGTGTAGTAGACTAATTAGCTATCAAGGTGGCTTTCCTTCCAGCAGACTAGATTAGTCTACTGCAGAGTAGACTAATCGTGTCTACACGTGCAAGCGATTAGGCTGGAGTAAACTAATAAACTCTGCAACAGGGTGGTACTTATAAATACACGTACTATCTTGCTGCAGAGTTTTTATTCCACAGCACAGCATGTGTAGATGCTAATGCAGCTGGCTGGGGCACAAGGGTGCTTCAGTGTGGGGGCTGCCTGCCGGCTGGCTTCACACTAAAGCATCCTTGTGCCCCGGGTAATCTCTCCACAGCATGTTGAACTGAGTCAGAACAGCCCCCTAGGTCCCATGCCGGCTGGGGCTGCTCCGACCCAGTTTGAGATGCTGTGGTCCCAGGTGCACATTCAAACAGTGCCCCCAGGAGCAATAAGCTCTGGTGCAATAAGTGCTGGAGTTATTGCTTCAAATTAGTTGCATGTGTAGACACAACCTACATTTCCTCTAAGACCAGAGTAAATATCCCATTCAGTCACATTTAAGAGACTACACATTCAAATATATTTGTGCTGCATGCTTATTTTCAATTGTCATCTCCAGCTGTCAGTGGGTAGTTAGACATCCTTCTTGAATATTCACATGCTGCTTTTGCATCCATTGGGGTAAGCTGATATATGCCATTTAAAACATGCAGAAAACACTGGTACATGATTCATAGCTGTTAAGATTTTTTTGGATGGAAAATAACAAATGGCAGCACTTGTATGCCTCTTAGCTGTTTGAGTGTCCCTTTGGACATTATTAGGGTGAGAAAACTGCTCATCTGAGACATCTGTACAGACACTCAACTATATAACACTGTTATTCATAAAGGGAAGAAAATACTTTTCCCTTTATTTAACACATCTGTCTTGCAGTGAAAGGATAATGTGATAAAGGAGACAGAAGACTCTGCCCTGATCTGGATGTCAGGCCAGATCCAAAATTTGAGGCCAAAGGGAGAATTTTCACGGGCTGAAATGAGTGTGTGATCAGGTTGTTAATCTCTGCCAATCAATGTTCCTTCTAAAGATGGTGCATTTGGGATTCAAATTTGCTGAACTGACCTTAAAACATAGCTGTCTGTCAATATTTGGAAATGTTTTGTACACAGAACGTTTCAAACAAAGATAACAGGTAAAGATAAAAGGTAACGGTCACAAGCTGGCGGAGGGTAAGTTTAGATTAGATATTAGGAGGCGCTACTTCACAGTCAGGGCGGCTAGGGCCTGGAACCAGCTTCCAGGGGAAGTGGTGCAGGCTCCTAGCCTGGGGATTTTTAAAAGGAAGTTAGATGAGCACCTTGCCGGGGTCATCTGACCCCGGTGCTCTTTCCTGCCAAGGCAGGGGGTCGGACTAGATGATCTACCTAGGTCCCTTCCAACTCTAGCTACTATGAAACTATGAAACTATAACAATATTCTTTGGTACATGTTTTCAAGCATTTGGTGTTAGGTTTTCCTAATGCAATGATGATAAAACAGAATTATTGGAAAATCTCATGAATTCAAATTATCTCAAGGAAAGTCATGGACACAAGTACTGTCATGGGATGGTTTATGGTTTCACAACAATACGTGTGAAATTTCACTACATTTCTCCTGCAAAATTAGATCACACTCTACAGTTTTCACTATGAGTTATGATTAATCTTTGTCTTCATTTGAACACAGTAAACAAAGAAAAACATGAAGAATCTTTAATCCTGTAGATCAAAACCAAGGACAAGGCATGGCAGATAGCTCTATTAAGTAACATTGCAGTTTCACATAGCTTTATTACTAATCTTGTTTCTTCTAGGAAGCAGACAAGGTATTCTGTATAGGGTAATCTTTTCAAACATGCCTAAATGATTTTCCTGTTTTCAAAATTGCTGTCATTTAAAAGCCTATGTCAAGTTGACTTTGATGAGAGGTGATTAATTACGTTAGTCTGAAGTTAGGTAAGAAGGTGGTGGCACCTTAAAGATTAACTGGGACAGAGAAGCATGAGTTTTTGTAGGTGACCACCTGCTTCATCAGAGCCTAGAGCTATAGTGAGCCTTTTATAGCTATAGCATCTGACATAGTAAGTCATTGCTTACAAAAGTTCATGCCTCTCTCAATCAATTGGTGCCACCATGCTTCACCTTCTGATTGATTTTCACTGAGATTTAATATCTCAGAAGTGCTCAACACCCAGGGTATCCCACGATGCCACTTAACATGTCTCCAATGCACTGTTGTGTAAAGATCCACTAGTTCTGAACGGGGTACATTGACTAACAATAACTCTTTAGCCACAGGGGCATGATATCTATCCAGTCTAATGATTCTCACCTAATGCAGATGAAGAGAAATCCTCTATAAACAGGGAAATTGAAGATGAGGCCCTAGACCTCAGTACTAGAGCTCTCAGAGCTTTTCATGATGAAGAAACTGGTGAAAACTAAAATTCTTGCTTGTAATAAAAAAAAAAAATTCAGCAGTCCTAAGAATGACAGCCTTTTTGATTACTTTTGCTTCTCAGAACTCCAATAGGCTGAAAGGCAATCCCAGAAAGATACATTTTGATGCACAAGCCTTTCAGAACTAGGTTGATGACTGAGAATTGCAGCACACTTGCAGGGAAAAAAAAGAGAAATATTGTCCATGGTTTTCAGTTAATCTATATATGCTGGCCCCCAAACTTTTTAGATAAAAGTTAGAAATACAGATGTGCAATGACTGCAAAATGCTCACACCCCTGAAAAGACACAAGCAGAGATACGTTTCCCCCAAAACTCACTTACGTTCTGCCAAATTACATTATGTTCTATCTGGTTACATTCTATTATGACATTACTGTACCTGACATGACATGTCGTATTGAGAGATAATGAGTCAGAAATTTGTGTTAATAATTGTTTTGACTGATTCCCAGGAACAAGTTTTGCAGCTGCATGTCTGGCTCCCAAAAATGTTTTTATCCAAAATCTGTATTTTAGGCAGGAAAATACCAGTTGTATAACCAAGAGGCTGTCATGATGGCTAGATACCTGTCTCTAGAGATATTAGAACACTTTTTAACAGTTCAAAATGGTTGGTAATTGTCAGGGATATTGGCATCACATCAAATCCAGGCAATGTTTATGTAAGAAAGCACATTGCTCTCCCAGTTGTAGTCAGGAGGTGAGCAGGAGCAGGATCCTTTTCTCTAGCAAGCAACTCCACGTAAAAAAGTACTAGTCTGAATGCTGACTGGAAGTGATGCGATCCACTGACCACCCAATCAGAGTCCCCTCAGACAAATGAAGAAATCATCATGTCTCCATCTTATTTTCTGCCCAGCAAAGAGACCTCCATGCATAGTCCTAGTTTTCCCTGTTGTGCTGAGCAGTTGCTAAGGCCGCTGTGCCTATTCCTGAATCTTCCCACTGGAAGATAAGAGATGGCCAAGTCTGCTCTGGGAAATTCTATGCTGCCAAGTGTGTCCTGGCAAGGATTGAATCCTATTCTTCTGCATATCAGCTTAGTACATGGTTGTTCATTTGTTTGTTTTGTTTGTTTTTGTGCATGATTCCTGAGAAGCAATAATTTCATATTTGAGAAAATTATGGCCATAGCATCTCCATATTCATGTGAATGGCAGTAAGATTTTACTGCATAGACAATTAGGTACTCCAAACCTGAGGTGTGCATCAGTTTCATTGAAATGGCTCGGTGTCTGGGTCAGTATTTTATCTTCATTTCCCAAATGCACTGAGGGGTGGCATTCACCTATTGTTGTTTTAAGCACTCTGATTTCTATTTGATTTCAGCCCTACTTTGATGTAGAGTTGCAGATTTTGTTTTATCAGCTTCCTAACTTTCTTGCCTATTTACCATAAGAATGGTTCCTCTAATTTGCTCTCTTTCAGTGTTGTGACCTGGATTCCACATTTTTGCCTCAAAGTCAGACACATAAGGCAATTCTGCATCTTTTCTGTTTAGAGGATCTGTGATGCTGTGTGTGCAGCTTCCACAGCTGCATTCAAATTCCACCAGACAAAACCGTCTCTCTGAGCTCTCATTTAATCACCTCTAGGAGGAATTTTTTTAAACATTGCAGCTCTTAGTAGTCTGAGCCATGTGTGGTACCATTGTAATTGCCCTTTCACAAACTACAGTGTGATCTGCAGCCCATAGGATACATTTGTTGTTAATTTGCACCTTGTTCATAGGTTCTTAACACCCTTTGCTTGGACAAACATAACCTAGAGATCAATGTGACAGCTAAACTATTATCCTTTATTTGGAAATTCTTTGGGAATAGTGCACTATATAAATAATAACCAGGAAGTAGACATGTGGTGTTCATTGTCAATGTTGGTGTTATGTTCTGCACAATATATACATATATATAGGAGCAAATCCTTCCACAGGTCATACAACTGAGCCTGACAGGTATCCAAGCAAAGGAGCAGTAACCGAGCTTGACCTACAGCTGCTATTCAAGTCACTGGGCTGCATCTGAAATCAGTCCCATGAATTTAAAGTCCCATGGATTTAATTCTCAATGGAGTCACCAAACTCTCCTGCCCTCAGTAATTTCAGCACCACCATAGTAAGGAAGCTAAAAAGAAATGGAACAAAGATTGAATGGTAATCTTGGGATTTTGAACATAGAAAGCATTATATAAGTGCTAAATACTTTTACTGAATCTCAAAAATTTACTTCTAATTGCATGATATTTTAATACTAAATTGGCACCAAGTAAATTTTTTTTTCAGTCTACCTAGTATGTGAACCCTGGAGATTTTTTTTAATGAGCATGTGAGCTACAGTTGGTGGATGTTTAAAGTCCTCATAGCTTTACAAATTGCATTCATGATAATCAACTTCCAGCTACTACTAGCATAAAAATCTTTGCATTGTCAGCAAAACACCTCTTAAACGCTGTACTGTAATTTGTCACAGTTCACCGTAATTTATAATTTCATTAAATATGCGCCAAACTAGAAGGTTGAAAGTGGCTACAGAAAGCACATGCTCATAGTAAGTGGATTTGTGCTTCCCACTATTAGAGAGCTGTACTTAGTGATTTATTCATGGAGAATGGCCACAGCAGTCATTTGTACAATGGAAGGTATGAAACTACAGTCCAGCTGTATTCAGTATTCATGTGACACAACTTCATGACCCTCAGCTACTATGGTATGGCAGAGAGATAATGCCAATCAAGATTTTTTTGCTTCTTTCATCAAAAGACCCTCATGGCTGAATTTCTCAGTGTGACTTTTGAAAAATATATAGTAAAAACCATATACTGAGTGTGCCCGTCTCTGCTCTACTGTCTGTTCCCACGCCGCCTTTCCCCAGACAATTGATCTCGCATGCCTAGGTCCCACGTGCAGACCCCAGAGGATACCTTGGTTGTCTTCTGGGAGACCCCCTAACTCACCTGCCACAACTTTGAATGACTCTTCAGTGGAGCGGGTCCCCTTTGGAGTTGCTTCCAGGGTCATAATGCGTCTTGATGTGTGCTCACAGGGCTCCAACCTCCCCTACACCCCAGCCATGTGCCACCCTTGTGAGACGGGCCTCCAGGTCTAGTTTGCGGTCAGCCCCCACAGGTGTCTTCTCACGATGGCGGTCACTCTGGATCCCTGGTTGGACTCCGGAGGGTGGGCCTGGAGACCTACAGCTTTTGAGCCTGTCTTGTCCGGGGCCCTTAGTGCCTGCCCCCTGTGGGTTCCTGTGCCACCTCTCTTTCTCTACTCTTCCACGAAGTCCTGACCACCCTCGCCTGGTCCTGAGGACTTCACCCACCTACTCTCACTGAAGGAGATGGAAATGAACGGACCCTAAAAGGGGACCACTACCACTGCCTGGACTCTAAACCCCTCTTCCCTGAAACACCCGTTGTGACGCCAAAATGAACAAACCCACCACCGTGGCTACTGGTGAGGTGAAGCCAAAAGGAAACAAAGAGGGGAAGGACCCCTTGTCCACCAAGGGTCTAATAGTGCCCCTCCCAATCAAGAATCCCAAATATTTGGTCTCCTTTTGGGCTAGGGCACACTTTCGCAGGTTTGCCATTAGTCTGGCATGCCTTAATTCGGAAAGGTTGGCCCGGAGGGCGTTCCTGTGCTGGGTCCAAGTCTGTGAGAATACGATGATGTCATCTATGTATGCTGCTGTGGGGTGCTAAGATTCGGTCCATTAGGCACTGAAACATCATGGCCACGCCATGTAGCCTGAACGGCATCCTCACAAACTCATAGAGTCCCCACGGGGTCCCGAACGCAGTTTTTGGCCAATCTTCTCTGGCTACAAGGATCTGCCAGTATCCTTTCGCAAGGTCTAGGATCGATATATATTGGGCGTTTCTGATGCGTTCCACTAGTTTGGCCATGTGGGGCATGGGGAAAGTGTCAAAGACTGCCATGGCATTCAGCCGCCTGTAATCGATGCACAGTCTCAGCGACCCATCCAGTTTCTGTACCAGGACCAGGGGGCTCCTCCAGGGACTCCTTGAAGGGCATATGACGCCTTGTTCTAGCATCGAGTTGATTTCCCTGTGGACGGTGTCTGAAAGGTGGTGGGGAATAGGTCGCCATCTTTCCCTCACTATTGCCCTAGGAGGGGTTTTTATAGCATGGACGGCATCCCGGACCCACCCTGGTTCTTCCTGGAATTCCTCTACCAGGGTTAGTGCCTCCTGCCTCTGATGAGGGGACAGCTCTTTCCCTACCCTAACTAGGGTCTTGACTTCAGAGGGGTCGGTTCCCCTACTTATCCCCTGGGGTCTGAGATCTTTGTTATCAGCATCGGTAAAGGCAACCCACCCCTCAGGCTCTCGCCACACTCAGAGGAGATTTACATGGTAAATTTGTCTCTCCCAGAGGTGCCCCAGGTCTGTGTACCTCATAGTCCACCGGCCCAACTTGCTGGATTATTTCAAATGGCCCCTGCCATTGAGTCAGAAGCTTGCTCATAGAAGTGGGGAGGAGCACCAGCACCTTCCGCCCTGGCTCAAACGCCCTTTCTTTGGCATAGTTGTCATATTTCTCTTTGTGGCAGACCTGGGTTTCGTGTATATTCTCGCTCACTAGGTCATGGGCCATCCTTACGCTCCATTGGAACTCCTGTTGGTACGAGGCTAGCTCCCGAGCATGTCCTACATCCCGCTCCCATTCCTCCCTTAGGACCTGTAGGAGGCTCCTGGGGCGATGTCCTAATATCAACTCAAACAGGGAGTATTTTGTGGAATTTTGAGGGGTGTCCCGGAGGGTGAATAGTACCAATGGAAGGAGGAGGTCCCACTTCCAGGGGTCCCCTTGTATGCAGCACCATAGTATCCTCTTTATTGTCCCATTTAGACGGTCCACCAGGCCGTTGTTCTGGGGGTGGTAGACTGAGGTGCGGAGATGTTTTATCCGGAGCGTTCGACACACTACCCTCAGGACCCCAGACATAAAATTTCACCCTTGGTCAGTCAGTATTTCCCATGGTATCCCTATCCTGGTTATCCACTTCGTCAGTTTTTCAGTGATGTGTGGGTCGGTCATGGCCCGCAGTGGAATGGCCTCTGGGTATCAGGTGGCATAATCCACAAGGACCAATATGTACTGGTGGCTGGCGCTACTGTGGGGAAGCGGTCCCATGACATCTAAGGCTACCCGCAAGAAAGGGACATCTATGATAGGCATGGGTTGGGGGCGGTCTCATGCAGGATGCTCAGCCCTCATTTTCTGACTCTCAAGGCACGATGCACACTGCCGGGCCACTTCCTCCCCCATCCCAGGCCAAAAAAACCATCTACCCATCCTCGCAAGGGTTTTGTCCCACCCTAGATGCCCTCCTACAGGGCTAGTGTGGGCCAACCACCAGATGATTTGATGGAACTGGGCAGGTACCATGAGCTGTACTCCCTCCATCCTGACCTGTCTGCCCCCTTGTACACAGTAAAGGAGTTGATTCCTTACCTCAAAGCGTGGGGCCCCATCAGGTAGTGGGCTTGGGACATTCGTGGTGTCATGGCTCTGCTCCCAAAGCGTGCTGAGTCCTGGGTCTTCCTCTTGGGCCTGTCAGAACTGCAGACTGCTGGCAAAATTGTCAAGGTCTAGGTCTTCTGTCTTGTCTGCTGATTCTCCATTCTCCTCCACTTTCATCTAACCAGCCCTCGCAGTTCCAGATTTCCCTGCATACCACTTCTGTGTCCCATATCGTATCCAGAACATTGTACAGGGGAGCCCAGTCTCAGCCCAGCAGCATTTCACATGCCAGCTGGGGCACTATCCCTACCAAAAGCTACCCTTGGTACTCCATTACATGAAGGTGTATCCATTGCCACTCAATTTGCCTAGCTTCCCTGTGGAGGCAGGCCACTTTTACCAGGGTGGCCCCCCGTCTGCCCTGTAACTGTACCAGGTCAACCCTGACCAATGACTGGGCATAACCCGAGTCCAGAGTGGCTTGTATGGGGTGTCCCTCCACCCAGGCTTTGACGACCAGGCGGCTCCGATCGTGTCCTCCTCTCCAACCGCATAACTACACTCCATTGACTCGCTGGCTTCAGGGTCTCCGCCTCTCTGTCTGTACCCTCAGCTTGTCAGCGGCAGGAGCCAGCACTCAGTGGGCTGACTAAGGCACTCCCTGGAAAAGTGGCCATTCCACCCACACCAAAAACACATGGTGTCTCTTGTTGCCCCTTGGTTGGGTGGGCGCCTAAGATTGAGTACCTTCGGTATTACTGGAAGAGGCCCCGGGTTCCTCCTCTCCCAGGGGTAGCTAACCTCCGAGGCAGCAAAAGCCTCTGCCAACTTCAGGGCTTCCTCACAGGTATGTGGGGAGTGCTGGCACACCCAGCGCTGCATCCACTCCTCCAGGTCATTCTGAAACTGCTCAAGAAGGATTTGGTCTGTCAGGGGCTCTTTATTATGTTCCGCTGTGCTCACCCATTTGTCCAGGAGATCCCGTAGTAGTTGTAATAGCACTCTTGGCTGCCTTTCATCGGGCCCTTTCTTGGCAAAGAACAGCCAGTGATAATGTTCTGGGTTGATCTCCGACCTGTATAGAATGGCCTCCTTCACCCGTTCATAGTCTCTTGCGTCGTCCCTCGAGAGGGCCTGGTAGGCAGCCTGGGCCTTGCCTACCACCAGAGCTCCCAATTGGATGGCCCAATACCCTCTCTCAAGTCCAATCATGAGGGCATGGCATTCAAAGGCCTCAATATAGGCCTCCGGGTCATCATCCTTGGTCATCTTGGGTGGCTTTACGAGCACTCATGGTGCTCTGGTGTGGTGCCAGAGGATTGGAAGAGGGCCAATGTGGTTCCCATCTTCAAAAAGGGGAGGAAGGAGGACCCAGGGAACTATAGGCCAGTTAGTCTTACCTCGATCCTGGGCAAGCTTTTTGAGAATTATTCTGGCGCATATCCATGAGCGGCCAGTAGGGGAGATTATGCTTAGGGGCAATCAACACAGGTTCATTAGCAGCAGGTCCTGTCAGACCAACCTGGTGGCCTTCTATGACCAGATCACCAAATCCTTAGATGCAGGGGTAGCAGTGGACATAGTCTTCCTGGACTTTCAGAAGGCCTTCAACACTGTTTCTCACCCCGTTCTCATTAAGAAACTGGGGGACTGTGGTGTCGACACCCACACAGTCAATTGGGTTGCCGACTGGCTGGAGGGCTGCACCCAGAGAGTGGTGGTGGATGGGTCATTTTTGACCTGGAGGGGTGTGGGCAGTGGGGTTCCACAGGACTCGGTCCTTGGGCCTGCACTGTTCAACATCTTCATCAGTGACTTGGATGAGGAGGTAAAAAGCACCCTGTTCAAATTTGCTGATGACACTAAGATGTGGGGGGATGTGGGTATGCTAGAAGGGAGGAATAGGCTGCAATCAGACCTAGACAGGTTACAGGGGTGGCTGGATGAGAATAGAATGGGATTCAACACCGACAAGTGCAAAGTGATGCACCTGGGGAGGAACAATCAGCACCATACCAACAGGCTGGGGAACTCTCTTGTCAGTACAGAGGCGGAAAAGGTTCTTGGAGTCATCATTGATTCCAAGATGAACATGGGCCGGCAGTCTGGGGATACAGTCAGGAAGGCCAACTGTACCTTGTCATGCACCCACAGATGTATCTCAAGCAGGTCCAAGGAGGTGATACTCCCCCTCTATACAGCACTGGTCAGGCTGCAGCTGGAGGACGATGTCCAGTTCTGGGTGCCGCACTTCAGAAAGGATGTGGACAACATGGAGAGGGTCCAGAGGAGGGCCACTCGCATGATCAGGGGGCAGCAGGGCAGGCCCTATGAGGAGAGGCTACAGGACCTGAACTTGTTCAGCTTCCACAAAAGAAGGCTGAGGGGGGATCCAGTGGCCTGTTACAAACTAGTCAGAGGAGACCAGCAGGCACTGGGGGAGTCCCTGTTCCCCTGTGCACTACCAGGAGTGACCAGGAATAACAGTCACAAGCTGGCAGAGGGTAGATTTAGGCTAGACATCAGGAGGCGCTACTTCACAGTCAGGGCGGCTAGGATTTGGAACCAACTTCCAAGAGAAGTGGTGCTGGCTCCTACCCTGGGGGTCTTTAAGAGGAGGCTGGATGTATACCTTGCTGGGGTCGTTTGACCCCAGTACTCTTTCCTGCCATGCCAGGGGGTCGGACTCGATGATCTGCTCAGGTCCCTTCCGACCCTAGAAACTATGAAACTATCTTAAAAAACACCAGGCTGTGCCTGAGCCAGTCCTGCTGGCAGTCCATCATCTGTTGCTGTGAGTCTAGCATCTGGGTGAAGACCTCTAGGTTCTGCCTGAGAATATCCGCAGGGGCTATCACTGCTGGTTGTATATTGGCGTAGGCCACCAAATTGGGATTCTCCATGTTCCTGGCCAATGCACCAGTCTGTGCCCATCTCTGCTCTACTGTTCGTTCCCATGCCACCTTTGCCCAGACAATTGATCTCGCATGCCTAGGTCCCACATGCAGACCCCAGAGGATACCTTGGTTGTCTTCTGGGAGCCCCCCTAACTTTCCTGCCATGACTTTGAATGACTCTTCAGTGAAGGGGGTCCCCTTTGGAGTTTCCTCCAGGGTCATCATACGTCTCGGTGTGTGCTCACGGGGCTCCAACCTCCCATACACCCCAGCCACATGCCACCCTTGTGAAACAAGCCTCCAGGTCTAGCTTGCTGTCAGCCCCCACAGGTATCTTCTCTGGTCTCCATGTTGCCTCACGATGGTGGTCACCCTGGATCCCTGGTTGGACTCTGGTGGGTGGGCCTGAAGACCTACACCTTTCAAGCCTGTCTTCTCTGGGGCCCTTAGTGCCTGCCCCCTGTGGGTTCCTGTGACACCTCTCTCTTCTCTTCCACAAGGTCCTGACCACCCTAGCCTGGTGCTGAGGACTTCGCCCACCTACCCTCACTGAAGGAGATGGAAATGAACAAACCCTAAAGGGGGATTACTACCACTGTCTGGTCTCTAAACCCCTCTTCCCTGAAACACATGTTGTGACACCAAAATGAACAAACCCACCACCGTGGCTACTGGTGAGATGAAGCCAAAAGGAAACAAAGAGGGGAAGGACCCCAAAGGAAATGGGGCATACTGCGGCTTCCGTACCCTCTTAGCACCCTTGCTACCCTAAGCCTTGGGCACCCTACTGGTCAGGACCTGTGCCTTTCCATAGCGGCTGCAGTTCCAGTGGCCATCACCGCTCTCGCTGCCGCTGCTGGTGCCGCTGCCATATGCCACGGCTGGTCCCCTTCTGGCTGATGGATTCCTGCCAGTTCTCTGGCCCTCAGCAGACTTCCCATGCTTTCATGGCTCCCTTTAATCTCTGCTGGGTGACATCTCCTCATGACATCACCTGGCCCCAGCTGTATATGGGTGCAGCTTACAAACCGCGCGGGCGGTTTCCTGCTCCGAGCTTCCTCACTCCTCCTGGCCCCTGGAACAGGTAAGTCATTATTTTCTTTCTTTTCCCTGGTTGAGGTTTTGCCTCTGGGTGAGGCTCCCCCTCTTCCTGATCCTGTGTCCCTGGCACACTGATATTTTATTATTACAGAAGACCCTTGCCATTCACAGGGGATATGTTTTTGTATCCCCCCAGGAACAGCGAAATCTGGAAATAAGGCACTGCATTCATGAACACAGTGCCCCCGGTGGCTGCAGTGGGAGAAGGCTGTGCTGGTGACAGTAGGAGTGTGGCAGCGGTGAGCACGGAGCTCCTGAGGAGTTTTTTTAAGTGTATTTTAGATGTGGGGTCAACATTCACGAATATTTGAAACTGAGAATGCCGAACCCATGAACAGCAAGAGTTTCCTGTATTATTATTTTATTTTTTATTTTATAGAGTAAACCAAGTCATAAGATTGTAAGAAAGTAGGGCTGGGAGGGATCTCATGCAGTCACCAAATCTAGCCTCTACTCAAGGCAGAACTGTCCCTGACTAAGCTATCCCAGCCATGTGTCTATCCAAGCTGGTCTTGAATATTTCTAAAGATGGAGATTGCACAGCCTCTCCATGCTACCTGTTCCAATGCCTGACCACCTTCATAGTCAGGAAGCTCATCCTATTTCCAACCTAAATTTCTTCTGCTGGAGCTTCAGGCCATTGCTTCTAGTCCTGCTCTTTATGTCCACCGAGAAAAGCCCATCACCATCCTCTCTAAAATTGTCCTTCTTGTATCTGAATATGGTTTTCAAACCCTTCCCCTCCACCCCCAGTTTTCTCATCCCCGGACTAAATAACTCTAATTCTTTCAGACTTTCCTCATAAGTCTTGCTTCCCAGGCCCTAATTATTTTTGGTCTCTCTGAACCCTTTCCAAACTTTCCACACCCTTCTTGACTGGATACAGTACTCAAAGTGAGGCCTCTCCAGTGCTGAATAGAACAGAAAAATCACTTCCCTGATATGCAAGTAACACTGATCTTGATGCAACCCAGTGGGCTTTTTTTGAACAAGAATGCAGTGTTGGCTTATATTCAGCCCATGGTGCACTGTAAACCCCAGGTTCTTTTCTACATGACTGAAGCCTAGCCAATCATTCTCCAGTCTGTACTGGTGCATGCAATTATTCTGTCTCAAGTGCAGGACTTGGCACGTCTCCCTGTTGAATCTGATCTGATTAATTGAGGACCATTTTTTTCAGGCTATCCAAGTCATTCTGTATCCTAGCCCTTCCTTCCAGAATATTTGGAACTCCACCCAACTTAGTGCATCCACAGATTTGCTAAGCATGAACTCAATCCCATCAACCAAATCAATAATGAAGATGTTAACTAATACCAGACCCAAGCCAGACCCCTGGAAAATCCCCCCTTGATACTTCCTTCCAACTACAAATTGATAAGGACTACTCACTGAGCATGATGATCCACCCTTACAGTACTTTAATCTAGTCTGTATTTCTTTAGCTTCTAAAGAGAATGTCACAGGAAAGAGTGTGAAAAGCTTTACCTAAAGTAAGGTATATCACATCTATTTCTCTCCTCCCCAGCCACAGAATCTGTTACATTATCGTAGGAGGAAGTCATGTTGCTCATGCAGTCAGGCATGAGTTGCTCTTGGGAAATCAATGCTGGTTGTTCTTGACCACCTTGTAATCCTGTGGATGCTTCACAATACATTCCCTAAAGATCTGTTCCATGATTCTTCCAGGTGTCAAAATCAGGATGACTGATCTGTAATTCCCTGGATCCTCTTTCTTCCTTTTCTTAAAGATAGGCATTATATTTGCCCTTTTGCAATCACCCATGGCTTCACTCAACCTCCTCAAGTTCTCAAAGAGGATAGCTAATAGCTCTGAAATTACCTCAGTCTTCGGTATCCTAGGGTGCATCCCATCTGGCCCTGCCAACTTGAAGGCACCAAACTTCTCTAAGTAATACCTAACCTGTTCTTCTACTACTCCAGGCTGTTTGTCCCCTTCCCCTGCCAACTTCACTCCCTATCTGACAGCTGCCTTTATTTGTGAAGACTGAAGATCACATTGGGAAAGCTTGCCCTTGCCCCCATAAAAGTGCTTCCTTAAAGTACAGCCAGCTCCCCTGGACTCCTTTTCCCCTGAGCCTTTCATCTGAGGGGATCCTGCTCACCAGGTCCTCTGATCCTCTCAATTTCCTAAAAACACAGGAATTTTAAGATATCATAAATGCTATAGACCTAGACAGAGAAATAAACCAGGTGTGTCACTTCTATTGGCTGTCAGTTTATGAATCGCACAGTATGTCATGCATCATTATTATCTATTAGTTATATCTAGTAAAATAATGCTCAGAAGTCACTATTAGGATTGAATCTGCTTTGAGTCTTCATTGCACTAGCTATTGTAAACGAATTAGAAGACATAGTCCCTGTTTGAAAGGCCTGGGATACCATAGAGTATTTTTTCCACCACTAAGAATTTGTTAATATAGAATTTCATGGAAGAGAATCATGGTTCTTACAAAACATGGCATCAAAGAAGGACTGAAATTCTAAGTATACTCCTTTTTCCCAATGTGGAAAAAAACCTTCTTGTGAAAAGAAACAAGAAATGGAGTAACACATTAATATTGTTCCTGAATTGACAGCACAAGTGTACCCCTTAAAAGGGTATCAAAATTTAAAGGTGATTTCTACCAGGCATGTTTTGAACTTTATGGTTGCTTTGTAAAGTGTTAGGTTAGGGGAGAAGTAGCAGAAGTCTGTACATGACAGGCCATTATATTTGATTGATTTCCATAGACAGGATCTTTGAACAGCAGAGAAAATAACTTCCCATTAAGCTGATGGGAAACCAAGAGCATTGAACCCAAAGAAGTCTAAACTGTATCAAATTGAGTCATTTCTGGAATGATGATGGGCTTTTTATGAACTTCCTGTATTAAGTCAGTAATTAAGTAGAGATGGTTAAAAAAATTAATTTTCCATCAACTATGCACTTTTCTCAAAATCTGTGTTTTGTGGGAAAGGGACGATTTCAATGATTTTTTTAATAGAAAAAATTTAATTTTGGGGGTATGTATGACAATTTTCCATCTGTTTTTATAGGAAAACACCCAGCAGTTTTTTTAATAATAACAAAACATCTTAACTGGATTTCTTATATTAAAATATACATTTGTATATTGTGTGGTTTTGTCTAATTTTATATACACTTACCCCCAATATGAAATGAATCAAAATGATAAAATCAAAATAAAATTGATTTCAGATTTTAAAGCATTTTTTCAAGTGTTCAAACATTTCAAGTGTTTTGTTTTTGCAGGAAATATCAGTTTTCTTTCTAGTTTAGAGCAATATTCAACGTGTTGGGACTTTAATTGAATGAATATTATGGTTTCTGGCCAGCTGTAGTAGTAAATGTTTAATCAAACTAAACAAAATGTGGGATGAGAATTCAGGATGTGATAAACATTCACTCTACCTGTACTCTACCAGGTTTTATTACAATATTACTAGAATATATACTATATGCAAATATCTGTATGTCAATTAAAATGTATCCAATAAAGTTGAGAGCAGTTATCAAGCTCCAGATATCTACTGCTGATATAAAGAATAGTATGGGACCAACAAACTCATTTGGGTGTGATTTTTATCAGTTTTTGAACCCACATGTCCAAGAATGAGCTCAGTGTGCTTATCCTCTGTGTGTAGGCTCATAGTCACATCTTCTCAGTAAAGGTAATCGACTCCCACTTTCTCCCCATATGTGGACACAAATACTGTGACTTGACATACATATCTGAGTCAGACTACTCATACCCCAGAAACGCCTCTTAGCAAAACATATAAAAGAAAATATTTGTAAGATTCCTCTTAAAAGTAGAGTTGGGAATGAGACGTCTTTAGGCCTTAGACATTCTACCTAAACTAGTCAGCACTGCTGTTTGTGCAGTGTATATTTAGATACGTAACTGAAGGTTAGGAGGAGCCATTAATGTGTCCCACAGTCATTTAGAAAAAGCAGAGTACATAGAGGATACAGAGACCATAGAAGATGCATCCCGGTTATGATTTACAACTCGGAGATCTGTAAGTACACCATGAAGACAAAAAGAGTTCTCTTATCTACAGCCTTAAATCACAGGACTGGATTCTAGTAGCTGTTTAGTTAGAAATCTGCAGTTCCCACTGTTCAAACTCAGCTTTGTTTGACAGATCTTGTATCTATGAGAAATGGTAAGTAGAAGTGACTTCTCACACTAGATAAAAAAATGCCAACGTTGTGTTTTGCCAGTACACAATGCTATACAGTATTTTGTGTTATGTTTTACATTCACACTGAGGCAAACCTACCTTGTAACTAATGTATTTGGCTCAAGTAAAGATTGAAATGTATCAAAACTTGTGAAAGAGGTGATATCTTTTATTAGACCAACTAGATATTTTTAACAAATATTTTATTGATTTGCAGGTTTTCAAACACACTCACCCTTCATCAGGCATGAGAGACAGCAGAGGTGGTAAACGTTCTCCTAGGCTCGTATTTTCAAATCAATATGAATTTTTATTTCGACCCAGGAGAATTTTTACAATCTCTGGTCTCTCTTATGCCTGATGAGGGGTGAGTGTGCCCAAAAACTTGCAAGTAAATAAAATAATATGTTTGCAAATATCTAGTTGGTCTAATAAAAGATATCACCTCTTCCATGAGTTTTGATTCCTTTTGCCTCTAGACCAATATGGTTACAACTTGGATACCTGAAGACTGAAATGTGGAACATGATCACAAGAAATCCCCTCAGGATGACAATTTGAGTAAAAGGGTGAACCTTTTGTAGTTGAATAGATTGACTCCCCAAACCATCCAGAACATGCCTGGATAAAGACAGTGACAATTTCCCAAGAGGACACCTGGAAACCAGAGTGTTTCTGTGGTAACAGCACCACTGTATGCCTGGTGTTGCAAAGGCTGCCTGGGTATCAAAATAAATCTGACTGCCCTCTGATTTCTTTATTTATCCCCTTCAACAGAGCATGAAGGCATGTGACATTATACCCTAATTATAATCACCAACCTTAACTAAACTCTTCCATCTTTAATTAAACGTATGTCCAGCATCTTAATAGCTGTCTGAAAGCATCCCAATTCATGTAGGAGAAATCCAGTGCCTCATTCTATAGGCTTCACTGGCAAACTTCCACTCTCTCCCCACTTACTGACCATGACAAAAGTAACCACAAAATACTTAGCAGCTGACAATGCTTTACTGTGGAATGTGCGGTTAAAAAACTCTAATAGGCTTTGTTCAAATAGCAAAAACAAACCATTGAACTCTTTAGCGTGATTCTGCTAAAATCCTTTTCCTAGTAATTGGACTTCACTGGATTTCTCTATTTAAAACATTTAAAAGGCTGTTCTTATTTGAAAAGTCAGGCAGGGTTGGTTATATTCAGCCTTTAACTATTCCTAATAACTGAAACTGGCAGCACATAAAGGAAAGAGAATCAATTAACATTTTACCGTAAGAATATTGTTAAAATCTTTTATTGAAAAGATACGGCTTATCATTTATGAGGTGCTAAATGTTTGCTGGCATTATATTTCTAATTTGTGATCCTCTATCTAGGTATCCATAAAAAGCTTATGTTGAGATGCAGAAGAGTTCAGTAAGAGACACTGAATACCATGCTCCTGGGAAAGACCTGCACCAAAGCCTAGTACTATTAATGCAAAATCCTGCACTGTTAAGTTCCAGTGGGTTTTGATCAGGTTTTCAGTTGAGAGACTGAGTTTGGGGTGCTTCTTGCTTTCTCACTTTCTGTATTCATTTGCCATCTCTCCCTTCTCTCTCTCTTTTTTTTTTTTTACTAAGGAACACCAATACACAGCAAAAGACTCATATTTCCACATGGCCAATCTGCTCCCTCAGCATTTTTGGCTGTGCTGTTTGCCTGAATGCTTCAGGCACAGCAAGAATCCAGTGACAATCAGAGGCTTTAAGAGAATTTACACAAGCTAGCTCTCTGCTTAGAGGGATTTCTTGCAGGCATGAGGAAAAAACTATTTTAAAAGATAATTTATATTTTTGGCCATGTCTAGTCAAGAGTCCAGCTGTATCTAAATATGCATTCAGTTTTACATGCATTGAGACTGCATTGCTTCAGATTTGACTAAAGATTTTGGAAATCTTTAGGCACACTTCACTTCCTAATTACAGGCATTGCACATAGATGATCCTCTTCCATACCTGTCTGCATCAAATTCCTGTCCAGGATTTCACACTCCAACAAATGAGCAAGTGTGACCAGAGAACAAGCAGTGACATTTTGTCACTTGCTGCAGGTGCTCCTCAATGCAAAACCTCTCCTCCCTGATATGTCCACAGCATGTGCTGGCCCAAATTTAATGGCACCTGAGAAAAATATGTTATCTGTACTAGCAAAGGTCAGCATTGCCTTTGCCACCCAAGCATCAGCAAGTTGTTGGTCAGGCCACAGATGACATCCAGTCCAAGGCCTCCAGGATATTTGAGCTCATCATATTGACTAGTTTTTTCCCATTGACCCCTGTCCCTGGAGGAAGACCTTGCAAAAGTTTCATCAAAATGAACATGTTCTGTCAGTCCTAGGCATTGTTGATAGGATGTTGGTTAATGCTTAAAAGCCCAAGATGGGTTTGTGTGCACTTGGGCTTCAGTTCCTTCATCCTCCTGGGTTTTGCCTTGATAGCAAAATGATTATATTCCAGGCCATCTTCATCCAATGTGTCACAATACTCTTCAATGTCTCCATCCTGTTTCCCACTGAGATGACTGAGGCTCCAACGTCCAACCATGTCTCTTCATCAACTTTAGCACGCCCTGAAGATTTGTAACCAACTGGGGCAAATTCCAACCTCTGCCACCAAGCATGTACTCTTGATAGTCTCATATATCAAAGAAGAGGGCTTGGACATACTGGAGGAAGAAACAAAGTACACCAGTGAGGGTCACAGTAATGCCTGAGTTAATAGTCAGGGCGTTCATTGGTTGATTCTATTGTTACTTGAAAAGATTATGGAGTGCTGCCAGACTGCAACCCATGGACACTGCCTGAAAGCATCCTTTCACTGAGTCGCACATTAGAGATATCATAGCATCAGCTATCTGTGATAGTTCGTCCACCAATGTTAGCATAAGACTTTGCCATAGCACATAATGTGCAATGTTCCGTTCTTATGGGTTTGGATAGAATAGGATCCACCCAGGAGGTCCACAGACAAGAGCTGCTTTCAGAATAAGATGTCCCTGGATGTGGAAGTTATTTTAGATTGCCCAGCTGTCCCGTTCCAAAGGACGTGGTATGAGGGGCTAAGTGTCTCTCCAGGGTGCCCACAGCCTGTTCACTCTGGATCACTCTCTGAGTACTAAGCAGCTTACTCAGGGAATGGGAGAGCAATGCGGGTCTACAGAATAGGACTGCTAGCTTGACTTTTGACACTTGCTTTTGAGACATAAGCCACTAAATCTTACCATACTTTGTAGGCAAAATAGGATCTGACCTGGGTATGTAATTTGATCACATTTCTTTAAGTAGTTGACGTTCTTTCTTAAAGATTGTATTTTCAATAACCAAAGTTTTCAATGAAAATTTTCATTGGGATTTTTCCAGGCTTTCCAAGCTTAGTTTCTAATTAACACAGACTGAAGAGTCCTTAAGTACTCGTTCGTACAGTAAAATATAAGGGTTTCTTGAGAGCCATTGTGGTCAATCAATAAGTATTCAACACTTAAAATCTCTTGAGTACCGTTAATGCACTAGCTCTTAACAGCCCCAAAAGAATTTTCACTGGTAGACCATAGTTCTCTGAAGTGTTGTTTGAATGATAATGGAATATACTGAAATGCACCAGTTGCTGCATGCATTTCTGATATTTAAATAATTTTGAATTCGTTCGGCATATATTGTTATTTCAGAGAGCATGTCACTGGTAGAGCAAAAGCTGTGCTTTTGAAAAAGAATTTAAGTTTTCTTCTGTCTACTCCTGCAAAGTCCCAAGCAAGGCTAAACACAGCATAGTGATTTGACAACCATGAAGTCCTAGCTGGCTGTGAATTTGTTACACTTTCTACACTTATTACATTCTTATGTAATGTATAAGAACTGTGTCTTTTAAAAATTATCCTTAATATCTAAAATAATGGGAATAAATTGTCCTGATGTATGGTGGTGATACAGTTAATATGATTGGCTTGTCATGTTCTGTAATGTGAGACTTTGCCATCTTCTCATTAAAGGCCCAGACACATACAGGGTTTGAGTTGATTTCCACGAGTGACCATGCATGCATAATCCAAAAGCAAAAATTAGAGATTTTCCCATCAGCATTGGATTAAAATTATATGTAGGGGAAACAAATCTCAAAAGTTTTTTGGAGAACTTTATTTTTTATGCTAACTTAGGAAAGACTGTCTGCCTTGCCATGCCCTTGAAATATACTATTTAACATACTATGGCTCCCAATCCTTTTAAATGAGTTCCATATAATCAGTCATTACAATCATATGAAGAGTGCTTAATACATATTGTAAGGGTTTTCTTAGCAGAATCATGGACAGATCCAAGATTCTAACAAGATGGAGCAGGAATAGTGACCTGCACCCCCTGCTCCCAGCCCCTGCCCCCTTTGGGATGGGCAAACTGTGCCATGGGAACAGCACCTGGGGAATTTAAGTGCCCAAAGCAGGTAATAATCCCCCTTATTTCTCCTTCCCTCCCATTCCACCACTTCTCCCCCCCTCCGACCCAACCTGACACTGGTCCTGTCCCTGGTTGCACCCAGCGTCAGCGGCCTCCAGAGTCTTCTCTATGTACACCTGTGGATCTTCCTGCACCTTCAGCTGCTGCTGTCCAAACCACTTCTGTCCCACTCCAGCCATGGCTGCAGGGGGGCTATGCAGGGACCCAGGCTCATCCAAACACAGCAGGAGTGATGGTGGCATTAGTGTGAGGGGTTCCCCTCCTTGAGTTTTTTTCCTAGGCTGGCAAGAAACAGCCAGGGAAACAATCAGGGAGAGAGAAACACACCTGCTGCTGCTGCTGCTGCTACTGTCTCCAGCTGAGCCCGACTCTCTGTACAGCTCAACTGAAGTGAAGTAGGAGCAGCTCTGGAGCCCTTCTTCCCCTGGCTTAGCCAGGGAGAGCAGCAGCAGCAGGCAGGAGAGGTATTAATGGGAGGGGAGGGGTGCCACTGGGCATAGGAAGGAAGGAAGGAAGGAAGAGAAGGATACTTACCTGATTCAGGGACTTTAAAAAGTCCCCAGCTGTTTCTCCCACAATATAATCTGAAAGATATGTGCAATCAAACTACTGCCCCCCCTGGATCTGTCCTTGAGCAAAATGAATCAACAATTCCACATACTGCTAACAATATATACTTCTATTTCTAATGTAAGTTAAATCTTTTAAAGTGTATCTTTTAAAGATGTTCTTTTGAAGTGATATCAAATTTGGATTTCCATTAAGTTCTGAGGTTGAAAATCAAACGTGTATTTTTTTAATCTATATGTTAATTAAAAGGAAGTTCTATGTCAGTGGTCCTTGGCTCTTGGAAGTTTCATTAGACCATCCTGACTGTATTTTAGACAAATTGGTTCCTGCAAATCAAGAGAATTGCTGCTATATTCCACTCTGGCAGGTATGTTGTGTTCTAAGAAGCACCAACAGAATCTGTTGACAACTGGAAAGCATTTTAAAGACAAAAAAAATCATACAGTGTATCTCTAAGAATTTTTACTGTCTTCTGAATTCTTTTCAATGAAATATTTATATAGATGGTCTGCACTGTATGGAGCATTCCTTTTTTTGAGCAACCAAAAGTTGTGTGTATCTGGGGGTAACCTGTGTTCTCACTCAAAGCATATTTTCCCCATGACCACACACAGGCACACATCCCACAAACAGACTGCCTGGAAGAGCTCAGAAAATACTTACTTCAAATGATCTGCAGAGTGAGAAGCATTGTGCTACTTGAATAATGAAGACAGATAATATAAATACACTGGGTTGTGTGATTGTGATTGCATGCTAGGCCTAAAAGGGCAATTCCTTGTTAACAAAATACCATAAACCTCTCTAAAATTCATCAATGGATGCATCTACACAGGCACTTATTCTGGCCTAAGTTTATACTGGTGTAAAGTAATGTTGTGTAAGCCCTTTTGGGCAGGCGTCTACACATGTGGAGATTAGGGAACAGATTTGCACACAGTTTCCTGAAGCCCTGCAACTGCCCCCTTCTGCCCCTGGAGAGAACTCCCCCTGCATGTTAGCTGAGGGTCTAGCAGGGAGCACTGAGCCAGGCCTTAAGGTGCAACCTGATGCTGGGGCAGGGACAATGTCCCTTTGTCCCAGAAACAGGGAGCTTCTGGCTCCCTGATGAGGGGCACAGGGCTTGGAAAGAGCTGCAGGGGAGGGACAGGTCCCAGCCCCCTGCCCCAATCCACCAGTGAAGCAGTTATCAGCTAGCTCACTGCTAGCCGCTCCACTGGCAGATCGGGGTTCGGGGCTGGGACCTATTCCACCCCTGCAGTTCTTCCCAAGCCCCATGCCTTGATCACCTGACTAGGGCAGAATTCGTGGCCAGCCCCAGGCTAAGCAGGGAAGTCCTGCATGTGCATCCTGGAGCTGGCTGGGAACTGCCTGAAACAGGACAATCCTCAACCAACTGTAGCCTGCACATGCTTCCCTATGCAGCTATGGACTGGCTGGGATCTGTCTTGGTCAGGGGCAGATCTCAGCCAGCTCCAGGCTGCATGGGGGAACTGCTTCCATGCAGGGAACTCCCAGCACCTGCTCTGTGATTCCAATTGAGATCACAGAGTGGGGACTAGGGATCTTGTTCCCAGCCCCTGCTCTACAATTGGGGAGTGGAAGCTGGAAGGGGGACATTGTCCCCACCCAGGCATGCAGGGCAGGGGCTGGGGAGCTTGGTCTCTGCCCATCTTCGTGAAGGTCTGAATAAGGGTCTCCTAGCCCAAGCCCTGTGACTGTGGAGCTCAGGCTGGGAGATAGGAGTCTCCCAACCCCCCACCCCGATCATGATCTGGGAGCAGGGTGGCTTGGCACTCCCTGCTGCCAGGCCAGGGGGATATAGTCCGCTCCTAGGCTCCTGTGCCCTGGCAGCAGGCAGTTCCCAGGGGCAGGAAATCTCCCACCCTCTGGTGGATGGCTGACCGGGATTAGATTTTGCTCCCGGCCCGGCATCTATACAAGTGCTACAGCATCGTTCCTAATCCCAAGTAAATTTGCTACTTGCATTTGCAGGAGAAATTTTGGAGTAAAATCATCTTGTCCATGTTATTTGTCTAAATATGAGGTAAATATTTTACTGGCTAAATCCTAACTGGGGTAGCCAGAAACCGGAATTTCTATTTCATGGGAAATATTGGCATTTCAAATTAATTGTCATTCCACATCAAAATGAAATTCCTATGAAGCAAAAATGCTGGAAAATGTTGATCCAGAACAATTGAAGACCATTTGGATAATGTTGAAGAACAGTATAATACATATAGATGTTATATACTTAATAAAATTATTGTCACATTATAAAAGTAAAGACAGACACAATTGAATTAAGAAAGTAAAAAATGATTTTCTATGACTTCTTTTCCATAGAAAAATTCATTGAAATCATGTTCCTGTGAAATAGTTTATATCTAGATAAAACTGTTTTTTTCTGACATAAGTATTCTATCTTTTTTTACAAGCTCTAAGGCTAAAATTAACACTAAATTTGAAAAACACTATTCTTGAACATTTGTTATTTATTCAGGCAGGGATTTATGAAATGACTGATGAATTTAGGAGCCGAGCACCCACCGAATTTTAACTGAGGTGAACTTTGGACCCTAGCTCTTAAACTTTGTTGTTCCTAACCATACCCTTCCCAGAGGCCCAAACCAACTCACATCTCCAGTGTAGTGGAGTATATAAACCTGGGGTGAATAACAGTCTCTGTCCCAAAGGCCCTAACCTCTGAAAGACAAGTTGTAACTGTTGGATAAAAAACAAACAAATGGACAGTGGTGAAGGGAAAATGAGGTAACAGTAATGTTTCAGTATAGTCTGGGTGTGAGCATAAATTATAGGTGACATAAATCAACCAGCAGCTTTAACCATAGTAAGTAGAGCGCGCCACCTACCTAGATATGAAAACAATATGACACTGAGTAAATATTAAAGTCCATGGTAATCTTGCAAGTATCACCATATTTAATATCTTTTCAATATTTACTTTTCCAAAATGTCAAAGGAACTTTTTGCAAGGTATAAACAGATTAGAATTTAAAAGCACAAATTTTAACCAAATACAACCAGCTTATCTTTAAAAAAAAAATCATGTTTCCCAGACCCAGAATAAACTCTTTTATGGCATGAGCCTTGTTATGTATCATAATTGTATAGTTCAAACACCATTAAATTTACTTAATGGCCTCAGGCATAATCCTCCCCATAATCTTGTATTCAGCCTCCATCAGTCTTCCTCCCCATTGAAATCCTGAGAAAACAGGGTTATTAAACTGGTTGCATGTGGTAGATATAGACGTAAAAGTAAAAGGGACTCTACTGTATGACAGTTTTACACTCTTCATGAAATAGGAAGTAAACTTCAGCCCAACCTGTTCTTTATGAGGGATGTGGTTATTTTATAGATCATTCTTTTTGACCAAAAACAAATTTCTTGCAAGGAAGACATAGTCTAGTGAGTTTAGCACAGCATTGGGAGCTAGAAATCTCTAGATTTCAAGCCCGGCTCTTGGACTATTATGATATGGTTTCCTTAAGTGCCACTCAGGACAGTACCTGAACTGTGAGGTCATGTTCTATAAGATTAGGTGAGATGGTTAGTTAGTTCGTTCTTTCTTTCTTTCTCTTGCTTCATCTGGAAAAGAGAGATAATAATATTTGCCTATCTTCCAAGAGTATTTTAAGAATGAATTAGTTAGCATATGAAGTATAATATCAAAGTGCTTTAAAATACCATTAATGCTATCTTTTAATCATATACCAATAATTAATGCTATTCAGAAAAGCAGAACATTTGCAAGTGCTGTTGGCTGAATGGAGCATATAGGGTCTGGTGTAATTTAATTATTTCAAGTGACTTTGCAGTTGTTAATTATTGATAACACTCATTGGATATTGTCCTACCAAACAGTTTATTCTTTTTAACTTAGCATTTCTTTGGCCTTCTTCTTGCTGATAACTAATTCAGTTTGGACTCTTGCACAGCCCTCCATTTTGGCCTTTCTTGGGACCTTGAGCCTTTCAGAGCTCTATGGCACTGTAGAGAGGCTGTGCAGAATAGATTAATTTTTTTGTCAGCCTGTCAAACCTGTACTTTTTTTTTTCGGGGGGTGGGGCTTGCATAACATTTGGGGACACAGGTTTCTCAGTAGCATGTGGCAGCTCCATCCTTGGCCACCCTGCCTCCCCACACCATGGCTGTTCCAGCCCCTGCCCCTGCCAGATATGCCCAATACCCCACTGCTCCAGCCCAACCGCTTCCAGTGAAGGCCAGTGCCCCATGTTCCTGCTGGCCATGGTGCTGGCCCTGCTGGCCCCAGCAGGACCCCTCCCCCCTACCCAGGCACCAGGACAGCCAGGCACACGACAGCACTGGCTACAGAAGTTCCTGGCACCCCCCCGCCCTCCTGTATTGCCCACTCCAGCCTGCCTGCCCCACTGCCCACACACCTCCCACCCCCTGCCTATCCTCAGCATCCCTCTCAGGACATGCACCTAGTTGAAACAAAAAAACTTATTACTCTCAGAACACCCACCCCACTCCTTCCCCATCAACCAACAGAGCCCCTCCCCCACCCTCCCCGCCCAACAGCATTAAAAAACTTGCTTACAAGTAGAAAACTATATACAGGTGAAAAACTATATACAGATGGATCCTCTCAGTCCTGATCCTCAATGGAAACTTACAAAACTTCCCAGAGACGAGTCTATGAACTTCCCAGAGCTGAGCCTATGAACTTCACTCCATCAACCTGCTGGATAGTAAAAATCATGGACTAAATATAGACATTAGATTTATGACACATTATAACCTGCCTGACAGCTGACTCCCCAGGTATCTCTCCACTATTCATCCCCGCCCTCTCTCTCCCCTCCCCCAAGCCTGTCTCTCACTCATTGACTCCTCAATCTACATTTTCACTGACTACCTGTCTTGTATGCATACCAGCCTGGCCTCTGACTTTTTTACTTTTCATTCCATCCAGGAAGAGCACACACCAACTGCAGAAACTTCCTTAGCCTGATTAAGGGTTTTTGAACCTGAAAGCTTGCTTAATAATTGTTTTCCAAATATTTAAGTAGGTCTAATAAAAGATATTAGATTCACCCAAAGAACCTTGTCTGCCTATGTCCTTAGACCAACACGGCTACAACCTACACCCCTGTATACAGATGGAAAACTTTATATAAATGGAAAACTATTTATGAATGAAAAACTATTTACAGAATGTCGGATCTCCAAGCCCAAACTGGGGGTCATGCAGAGGGCCTAGGGGACAGAACCCCAGGGCAGGTGCCCAACACCCCAGACTCTGGGTGTTCCCCTCCTGGTCCAGGTGCCATGGCAACCCCAGCAGGTGCCAGCCTCATGTATGGTCTAGTCTTTGGCTGCATGGTGTTGGGCAGAGCAGTGGGTCCAGGCCCAAGTAGGTGGTGGCAGGGCTGGGGTGGGGGCTGGGCCAGTGGGTCTCATAGGCAGGAGACACCCAAGGAGCTCCTCCTAGGGCCAAGCAGGGGCTTGCAGCAGGGCAGCAAGAGGGACTCAAGGGCCTTTGGACCACAGGTGGGGACTGGGCAGTGGGAGACATGGATGCAGTCACCAGGGCCAGGAGGTTGTCCATTGTCTGGCAGTCAGCATCTCCCTGACACTGGAGCAGCCCGAGGTGCTCCCACCCCAGGGCCTCCAGTCAGGCCCAGTGGTCTCACTGTGCCTGGTCCCATGCTCCCCACCTGGGTCACCTCCTCTGCCTGCCAGACCTACTCACATGCCTCCTACACCTGCTCCCACACCTTCCACTCCACCAGCACCAGCTGCTGAAGCAGGAGGGTCTGGTCACTGCTGTGCTGCCTGCTGGTGTCAAGGTCCCCCATGTCCAGATGTTAGCCCTGCAAACACAAGAGACAGAAGCCTTTTCTGAGTTTGCAACATTTCAGAAATAAGATGCTTTGCACCATGGGCTGTGCATTGCCTGGCCTCAGATCAGGCCATGCACGGGTGCGCAGGGTCCATGGTAAGACAGCCAGGCAGGACCAGGCCCAAGTGGCTGCTGTCTGAGCCCCCCATCCTCCTTGCTCCCCTGCGTCCAGCCGGTCACTGAGTGCTGGCTGCAGGTAGCCTGCCTCCCTCACCCCCTTCCCAGGGTGGGACAGGCCTGGCTGCTGGAAGTACCTGCTACCACAGCTCCAGATCCCACTTACCCCCTACCTACAAGCCAACTGCTCTGCTGCACTTCTGTCCATCCCATGGCACTCATACTCATAGCTCCTAGACAGCTAGAATGAGAGGGTGGGCATGCCCAAGCCTTTCCCACAGGAGGCCTGTCCAGGGAGGTGCCCAAGGGCCACCCCCCTCCCCCTCATGCCTCCCCTGGACCCCAAGCACTCCCTTGCTGCTCATGCCCCAGGCAGTGTGCCATGAGCTGTTTGTGCAGGCAGAGGGGTGCCTGAGCCACTATGCCCTGCTGCTGTTGCCAGTCCTCCTGGTGTTCTGAGCTACAACGGCACAGCGGGGCAAGCCCGGGCTACTCTGCAACCTTCACCACCACCTGGATGGCTACCTGTGGCAGCTCTATATGTCCCTGCCCCCTGCTGCCAAGGAGGACATTGTCACCACCATCGATGCCTTACTCAGCATGTGAGGCCCATGCCCACCCAGCTGCAGGGACACAGGTTGCTAAATAAAGTTCTGAACTGTGTCCCACCTGTCTGTGTACTATAAGGCAGGAAGCCAGGGCCAAGAGAGTGAGGGCAGGGGCCGGGCCCAAGGGCAAAGGTGGTGACTAGAAGTATCCTCTTCCATGTGGAAGTTACCATGTGTCTGGGGCTTGAGAAGCTGGTGGTTTGGCATGGACCTGCCCATCAGCAAGTGTCTGGCTGTGCCTGGTGTCCACAGCCTGCAATGTGCAGTGAGCCAGCACCTAGCCAAGGGCCCCCTTGGGAAGGGGCTGGCACTGCTGGCAGCCTGCAGTGTCATGGCTGCTCCTTGTGGCAGGGAGCTGCACTGAGGGTGAAGCAGCTGCTGGGCAGGGTTCCCCATGCTGCCAGTGGATGAATCATCCAGGGAGGAGGATGGGGCAGGGCACTGAAGGCCCAAGAGCCCCTCTTCCAGTGACATGTCACCAGAGGGGTCAGAGCAGGGCAAGGGCTCAGCCAAGCCACCCCTGCTGGTGACACCTGCAGAGGTTCAGCCTGGGTCCTGGGTCAATTCCCACATAAAAGCCATGGTCTTATGGACACAACCAGACCAATGATTGTAGTCAGTCATGGCCATCTACTGTGCAGGCATGGACTTGACCTTAATGCAGCACTGCCATGCTGACCAGGAATGCCCTTGTTCACACGTGCTGCTGATCAGGGATTCATAAATGTGGGCGTCTGAGTGCCTGCAATACATAAACTGCCTCTGCTAATCAGTATGACCCCAGAATGCCACAAGGTCGCTAACCTCCTTCTGGGACCAGTATGGGGCTTGGGCAGTCAGCATGGGCGTGTGCTCACGGGCGGGGCCAGAGCTCAGTGGGGAGGATGATGAGGAAGACATTTTCATCCCCAGCATTGCTGTCCCTGTGTGGCCAGCCCTGGACAGTGCTCAGGAGTGCTCAGCAGACAGGCACGGCCAGGGACTTCACCACAGCACCTGCAAAGAGACACTGCTGGGGGTGAGTAGCAGCAGGTGCTGGCCCTGCTGGCAGAGACAGACAGGTAGCAACCCTGGGGGGGATCTCAGGGCTGGGCAAGGGGTACAGAAAGCTGCAGTCCTTTGCAACACTCACCTGTGGCTAAGAAGCAGCTCTGCCAAGGGAACAGCCAAGGAAGAGGCAGTCTGTGGCCTGTCCAGGGGGCACACAAGGCCTGCTGGACTCCTGGACAAAGAAGCCCAGCAGGCTCCCTGGTTTATGCCCCAAGGCACAAAATGGCTGCTGGCTTTTATACCCTGCAGCTAGGAGCTGCCGGAGTAGCCAAGCCCTGAAGCAGGAGAGATGGCCAGCCAGGAGCCAGAAGGCTTAGGCCAGCCCTCTAGTGGCTGGACAGACCCGGCACTAAAGTTAATGCCCAGTCATGTCTACATGTGTGTTACTGCACATTAACTAATTACACCTAAATTTGATACCTGTATTTGCTGCAGTTACTGCACAGTAGATGCATACCTGTACTGCACAATAACTTAGGCCAAGGCACATTAACATGTCTCATGTAGGTACCCCCTTAGAGTACATGGCTTGGCATCTTTGGCCATGTGTAGATGAAATGCAAGGCATGTGTGGATGACACTTTAAAGTGGGCTAAATACTTTTGCACCGCTTTAATGGTGTCGGTGTTTGTACGCTTTGGCAGCATATTGCGCATTAATTCCAATCAACGTAGGGAATTTGGCGGTGTAATTCACCCTAAATGACTTGGGACGCAGCAAACTAAAACTCCCTTGAGGAGCTTTGGTTTACTGCCCTTACAGCCACAAGGCAAAGCATCAGGCTCCGTACAGCTCAGGGGCTTAGCAGGAAGCCCTGTAGGCAGCCTGGTAGCAGCCCAGGAAAACAGGCTCCACCCAAGAAAAGCAGCAAGCCTGATCTCCCCCTGCCCCTCCTGAGTCTGCCTGCCTGCCTGAGCTACACAGGGCCCCGTGCTTCCCTCCGCAGCTGCAGTGCTCCCCAGGACCACCCAAGCCAGGTGCCTGTGGGCGGGGGCACTGCTGCCACAGAGGAAAGCACGAGCCCCTCCCCCCCCACAGCCCAGGGACTGCTCCACCCACCGGCAGCTCACCCTGCCCTCCCCGCTGGAGAGGCAGATAAGTCAGTGGGGTGTGTGCATAACATGGGGGTTTAATCAGTCCTAAATTGAAGTGGTGTTTTTTAAATCTCACTGCTTCAATTTAGGGCCGTGTTTCATCTACACACACCTTTTGTGTCTACTTATTTGTGCCTTTTAACAGCCAAGCACTAAGGCCTGCCTGTGCACAGTGTAGAAAGCAGAAAGCTGTGTTAAAATCTCTGGACAGTTGTTGACCTAGATCTTAATTCTTTTTGTGTATTTTTGCAACAAGGCTCAAGAAGATTTATATTTTTCAGGGGTATACCCTTGCTTACCAGTGACTTTCTGGAAGTGAGCAGTGAGGTGAACTAAGAGCCAAAGGACTCTAGAACAGGGTTTTGTCTGCCAGACTACTCAATGAATGATGCCTCTGCAGGAAAAAAATAACCCCACAAACACCAGTATTCATTTGAAGAGAAATGTGGAGCACAGAATCCTTCGAAGTGTTTCACTTGGTGTATTCCTATTTATTTCTCTTGGAATGTATAGATTTCAGAGATTTCATAGACATTAGGGCTGGAAGGGACCTTGGAAGATCATCAAGGATCATAGATAGGTACAGACGTTCAGAAATCCCAAGATGGAAGCAATCTAAGTTACGTGCTTTACTCTACGTGCCCTAGATTAGTTCGGCAGTGAACAGAACACATGTTCACCCTTTGGTGGGGGGGAGGGAGAGCACACAGGCTGCCTGTGCTGGCTGAAGCCAGCAGGTTGGGGACACTCCCCATGACTCCCAGCATACCCTGCTGGCTCCCTGAGCTGGCAGAGATTGCTGACCACAGTCGAAGAGGCAGGCCACTCCTGATTGAGCACAGGGGAGCGGACCACCGCACTGCTGTTCTGTCAGCTACAGGAATCTGTCAACAGCACTCAGGCAGGTGGGGGGATGGCAGGGAATGCTGGCATGTGTGTCCCTGCATGACAGAATAGCAAGTGTAGGGGGGTTCATGCAAGGCCAAAGGTGCCAGCATTTCCCCCCACCTTCCTCAGTTGCACCTGACATCTGGCCAGAGGTAGGAGGCAGGACTGGGAACAGAGGCTTTTCTGGCTCTGCTCTGAGACAGCCCATGGTAGGGCCAGCTGGACACTCAGCCAGAGCAGCCAAGTGTGAGCCAAGTTCAAGCATGCCTCCCTGCAAAGGGGGGTTGGGGGGTGGGCTGGGAGCCTGGGAGGCTGGCAGACAGCAACCTAACTTGAGTCAGTAGGAGATCTTGTACAGAAGACCAGTCTAACCTAAATAGCTTAAGTTGATACCACATCAATCCAGATCTATCTTACAGCCAAACAGAAGTTCAATGCACAAAGACTGATTTAAAAATGGCAGAACCTGGTCTGACTGTAGACCAGTTTCCCATTACTTGGAGATAGTCCTGCTTTGAGCACGGGGTTGAACTAGATGACCTCCTGAGGTCCCTTCCAACCCTATTTTTCTATGATTCTTCCCAGTATAAGTGTAATATCTGTATCTGGCCTATGACTTTTTAAGACTGTTTCTTTACTCTTTGGGCACTCAAGAGTTTGTGGCCAGTTTAGGCTGACAGAAGTCACTCTAAAACTTATAGCTGGACTTGGGTTTGGCTCAGAACTTGGATTCATTCAGTTGAGATACCGGTTATCTTTGGTGCTAATTTAATAGTCCCAGTGTTATAGAGTCAGCAAGAAATCCCAGGCTGTGGGCAAGATGAAGGCAAGCTATTTTTAAATATTCAGTTCATGACTCTAGCCATTTCTCAAAAATGCACTCAGCTTTTTTTGCTAAGAAGGCCTCCTAGATATAAAAGATGGATACTAGAACCGAGCTGTTAGCCACCAAAGCAACCATTTTCCCCCTGTCCCAACCTTTTCCCAACCAATGTCATAATCCTGCCCAAGCAGGCAAGGTGGCTGTGGTTTTCTCATTCTGTTAGCTGGGACGTTTCAGTTCCCTATCAGCAATCCTGAATAATTAAAGTCTTGTCCCCTATAATTAACACTCATAAGTCCCATGAAAGGACTTGAGTTATACTTATGCATCAAAGGCAGAACAAACGTCTGCATATTGAATGCTATGCTTCTAAAGGGGATACATGAACAAACGGGATATGTGGAGAGCATGAGTACAGAGTCTAGGGAACCCACCCAAGCCAATTTGTTTCTATATGCATGTAACAGTACACCACTTTTTGGAGAGAAAACGATCTCCTTGGTTTGTATTGTGAATTATATTTGCAATATAGAGACTTCCCAGCTATGTCACTGATTCACTGTGATTCTGGGAATAAGCCACTTAAACAGTCAAGTTTCTCAGTGTTTTTCATCTGTAAAATGAGAGTGGTGATGATTACCTGCTTCTATAAAGCACTTAGAAGCTTCCAGGTATAGGTAAGGAAACAATATTATCTATCCTTATTTTTTGTTATTACCATTTTAAACGATTTTTTAAAACTATAATGTAAGTTTTAGACTTGGGGTTCAGAGGGACCTCAGGACTCATGTACGCCAACCCCTGCCCAAATGCCAATAGGATTTGCTATTCTTAATCCAGCCGAGGCAGATTACACATCCAGGCTCCTCCGGAAAACCTCCAGTGAAGGAGATTCCATAACTTTCCTGGGCACCGTGTTCCATTTTCCTGTGGTTATCATTTTTTCCCAGGATTTCATCTAAATCTGCTTTGTTGCAATTTAAACCCATTGCATCATTTTCCAATTTCTTGATGGCAGTCTTTCAAATATTTAAAAATCTCAGTCATTCTTCCCTTAATCTTCTTGTCTCCAAACTGAATCTATCTACTTCTCCTCACAGAAACTCAGTTCCAGCACCTTTATCGCCTTTGTCTAGCCTCTGGATTCTCTCCATCTTTACATCCATCTTAAAATACAGAGCTCAGAACTGGGCACTGGTACCGCCGAGGCTGTACCAGTTCTGAGTATAACTGCACAATGCCCTCCCTCCCCACCCCTCCCGACCAAGTTGCAATTCATTTTCTTTGCCACTGCATCACTCTGCTGACTCATGCTGAACCTGCGAATGACTGCAACCACCAGGTCCTTCTCAGCAGTGCCACTGCCTAGCCTGTTATCCCCCCACTCTGTTCTTCTGCATTTGGTTTGTCCTCCGCAGACATAGCACATTACATGTCTCTTGTTGGATTTCATGTTGCTGTCTATAGCCTCGCTCCCCAATTAATCAAGATTCTTTTGCATTCTACTGCTATACTCCGAAGTGTTTGCAAGCCCTCCCAGTCTTGTGCTATCTGTAAACTAGATCACAAATCTCTATTCCTGCATCCAAGTCTAATGAAGCATTAATAATTTAACAGAGGCAAACTATTCTTTTTTTACTTCTCTTGTATTCTAGTGGCTTTTGGAACAGAATTACACACTGCCCGTTCTCTGTTTTTTAAATATTTCAAGTGAATATATTGTTCAGAGATGACAGAGTTCTGGAAACTGAAGATGCCTCATCACAGTAACAATAGCACCACTCTAGAAGCGCCTAAGTTTGCTCCCAGCCGGTAAGTGTTTCATAATTCTGACCAAATTCTGAAATATTCTATCTGACATGAAACCAGAGGCATACCTGACTGGTTACGTTCCCTGCGTGGTAATGAAACAGAAACAGAACAGGGTGCGCTACGTGGGGGAGGTGTCAGAAAGGGTTAACCCTCTTGCTTCTATTTTGACACCAAATCCTTTTTTTTAAGTCACTGCTTGATACGTGTTGCCAGCCAAAAAAAAAAGGGAGGCAACATAACCTCCTGCACCAATGAATTTCTGACCAGCTTGCCCTGTTTCTGCTGCCCGCTGCCCGTGCACTGAGCATTGCTGCCAGCCAGGGTTCGAAATACGTGGTGGGGAGGATGGGAGGAGCTGAGCCCTGCAATAAGCGGTGAGAGCCCTCCATAAGACACAGGAGCCCCCAGCCTGCCCCACACCTTTCTAAGCAGCTCAGGTGGCAGTGGTGGCTCCTTCTGGCTTCCAGCTGCCACCGCCGCAGACCCCCCCAAGAGTCGTAGTGTAATTCAAACCCTGCTGCTAACCCTGTCACCATTTACCCACCCATTGTTACTCCTGCCTGAAACCAAGAGACAAAAAACAACTGTTTGGGCAAGAAAAAGCAAATGTTTTTGCTTTGGTTTCAATCAATCATTGAAGCAGGCTACCCAGAGAGGTTTTGAAGTCTCCATCCTTGGAAGTTTTTAAAAGTAGGTTGCACTTAAAGACACTTGGTTGGAATAATTTAGCCAGGGATGATCCTGCCTTGAGACCTCCAAAAGGCCCTTCCAGGGCCCTAGCTTTCTACTAATTCTGTGATTACTAATTGTTATTTAGCTATTAAACAGAGAAAATAGTCATTTGTATTGTGCTAGCAGAGACCAAGACCAAAGAAAGGTAATTGTTCGGCTGTGAACACTGTCATTAGGGTAGGGGATAAAATGGTTCATTATTTTCACAGATATCATTAAATGATTGATACACGGCAACAGCTTTCAGACCTGATTAGAATTCAGATCAATGAGATACATGTGGGAAATCCCTTTGGTGATCGTTGAGATTATCCAGCAGCATACACAGTGAAGTTTCATTAATAAGGGATATGAATATGTGTGTGCACATATAGGTATATATATATTTTCACCATGTACCACACTGGAAATTTTCCTTCTGTTCACAACCTTATGTTTAACTTTCCTTTCTCCTTGGAATCATGTTAAACAACTGACATCTGTGTAAGCATGAGCCCATCACGCATTTGCAAATGCCTTTGGAGGGTATTTTATAGCAGTGCCCTGCTGACATCTGCTGTGACACAGCTGTATGGTGCAAGTTGATTGAGATACCATAACATACCACGCTTTATTTTTTAACAAGGCCTTTCATGCATTGCATCATAAAGCACCCTACAAGGGATTGAAACATTTATCATTTTGGACCGAAATGTTTCTTAAGCAAACATCTCTGGTTCCTGTCCCTTCTCCCTCATGTCATTTTCTCTCTCTTTCTCTTCCTTATGTAAGAGGTTTCGAACAGGAATTGCAATGCAAACTAATGCCCGTTTTATAAAATGTAAATTCTGCTCTAATCTCACCTGCCATTATAATTACCAGCTAAATCTTAGATCCATAATAGATCTGAACTATCAAATAGCAATGCCTAGTTACCAGGCATCCAGGTTCATTCTACTCTAATTGTATTGTGGAAAATAAATGAGAGGTCTTTGATAGATAAATAAATAAATGCCATTGCTTGTGAGTAAAGGTAATGTGAATATAGAAGATCCTAAATAAGGTTTCCAGCCCAGCTGGTTGACCTTATAAATTCTGTCAGCCAAATGGTCGCCAGTGTAAATAACACTCATTTTTCTTGGTGTCAAAGCTTTGTAAGTTTAGACTGATCTAAGTGTTGCTGCATGTGCTCAGCTCCCCTTGAGTACGGGACCTCACGGACTGTTTCAGCTCATGGTCTGAGGAAATATACCTCATCTGTTTTACATTTCCTTTGTAGCCAGCTCTGGAGGCTAATGGAGAGATTTTAGGCTACATTGCTAACAGTACAGACCAAGTGATGAAAATCCCCAATGGAATTCAGACTTCCTCAATGCTTATATATGTCTGTAGGGCAATTGTGAGTTAATAATTTCTTCCTGAAACCACTTTATACTTAACTTTTTTTGCTGGCATTGTTCCTTCCTTCCCAAAGGAAATTTCCTAAACCTTATTTGCTCGCACATATGAAAAGAGGTCAAAATGAATAGTGCTATTGAATTATGTGGTTCTCAGTTTTATCAAAATGCAGATAATGAAAGTAATAAGAAATGTCTATGATCATTTTAACATCTGTATTTATATTAAAATTAGATGTGAGACATAATTAGAAAGCAGGAGAGAGGTTTTTAGAAATGTTCAGTAGTCACTAGAACAGAAGAACATGAAAGCTCCTTACATTTATCTGTCTTCTCTTTGCTTTGTAGAGAGCTCTGATAAAAGGAAATATGGTTCTGTGGGATTAATTGTACCTTTGTTTCAACCATGCAATTGGCTCCCAGCTCTAACAGTGCTGGATATTCGCAATAAGAGAACCAAGGGTTATGGACTGAAAGGTTAAATTAATCTCCAAATGCCATAGGGTTTTTTATATAATTTCTCCCTTCACTGTATATGTGTCTATAAAAATCCAATACTACCCTCCCCACTTGCCACTATAGTACATTATAAACCAGCAGCTATTTTTTTGCCTTGTTTTAGTTTTGCAACCTTTATGTTTATAGTGGCTGTAAAGTTTTTGAAGCCCTGTGGAGCTAGCTAAATATCACATGCTATTGTACCTCCATGCCTTATTTTTAAAGTATTTAAAATAATATTAACCATTATTTTTAGCTTTCTTACTTGCTTCTCTATTACACATCTTAAATAGTTTTTGTCTAAGCACAGCAGGTCATTTCAAGCATTGCAGATCTCTTTAATGGTGTTTGTGTTTCATTTGCTAAGGCCACTTCCAGTAGTGCTCTAGACTCCTCAGATCTGACTCCTGCTGGCTGAGTGGATGTCCTGAATTTTGCACAAAGTCAGAGCAACCCCAAGCAGGTGGTTTACAATCCCCAGCAGATGAAGGGACAAGAAATGTACTGAAATCTCATTCTCCCTTGCCAACTGGTTGAAAGCAGATGTGTGTGTGCATGTACAAATTCTGTGGGCTCACAAGTGCATGCATTTGAAAAGATTTGGGTATGAAGGATCTTAATTGCCTGATGTTCAAAATCATATTTCAAGCCTCAAGGCAAGGTTTGAGTTGGCAGGTATTTGGATGTACATTGTATGTTGAGGTGGCATAATCTGTCACACTGGGAAATGCCATTTGATCATTCCCAACAAACACAACTGAAATGTCTCCTTGGACAGCGGTCATGCAATGTTTATGGGTATTCGGAGATAAAAGCAAATTTATATACTGCTTTAACAAAAAAGCTTGAAGATATGAACATCATCCAAGTGAACCACAGCTAGACTGTGAACATAGCTTGGACTTAGATCAAGGATGAGTTAAATTGTTTACTGAGTTTTGAGTACCTCTGTGTGTGTCTGTGCATTATATACACAACTCTCATTTCCCAGGTGTTTTGAGAGTGATGCATTGAAATGGGTAAATAATAATTTCTACAGTAAATGGAAATAATGCTCATGAGCAGATTTTTTTTTAATGTCACAAGCCCTTACTTTTATTTACCATTCCAAAATATTTCTCTGTCGATACATATTGAGTCGGAGGGTCACTCATAGCAGTACTGCATATGTGTCCTGTATCTATATGTGGCCAGTGTCCTCTGCTGATTGATTATACCTACAAATCCTTTGATTTCAATAGCTGAGATTTAATCAGGAATCCTGCAGTAATCACTTATTTATCCAGGGGATATTTCCATAGCATTGCATAGTTGTGACACAGAGCATCATTTGGCCCGCAGTAAAATCCAGAATTGTGAGCTTTCTGAGCTGTGTATACGATATGCATCCTTGAAATGTCACATGCCATTTGTTAGACTATAAGGTCATTCCTGATTTGTGATGATGATCAAGTGATAGTCTCCAGGAATCCATGCATTTTTTACACCAAAGACAACCTGCCACACAGGATTAGACTGAAAGTCCATCAAGCCCAGTATCCTGCCTCTAGCAGTGGCATATGCCAGATGATTCAGAGTAAGAGAGAGGCAAACCATTTCTGAAATATTGTACTGTGGTCAACAGTGGGACCCTTGTTCTTGAGCCCAGCTGATGATCATGGTATACCCTGAAGCAGGAGGACAAGTAGCTCCAGTAATTTTTCAAGCTATCAGAACAAAGATAATATTAGCACATTAGCTAATCTGTCTTTGAATCTTACTCGCACATTTGCCCCTCAATAGTATCATGCAGAAGAGAAGACAACCTAGTTTCTATTCTCCTAGTGAGTGATTTTTCCTCTTAGGAAGCTGATTTGCTTTCCATAATGATGAAGTATCTTACCACAGAAATAGGAAATTAATTCAGAGAAGAACAATAAGTACAGAGACTTGCTACTGCACTCCTGCTCTCTTTAACAACCAAGACTTTGTGCTGAGGAAGCCCTGAAGACAAGATCTTCCTCTCCCTCAAGCAAATCTCATGTTATAACCGTCACTTGGACTTTTCTTGGAATTAAAAGAAGTGCTTTTACAGTTCTTATCACAGAGGTGCATTACATTTGAGTTATGATCTCCCATTCCTTAGCCAGATTTTAAAAACAACATAATGTGATCTGTCTAGGACTGCAACTATAGATGAGGTTTGGTAGAGAGGCTTGGCCAACAGAGATGGAATTTACAGAAACAAATTACATATTTGGATATTTCTAAAATATTATGATATTTCTGTAATATAAAATGGCTGAGATGCAAAGAAGTGGTATTCTTCACTTCTTATCTTAAATGGTTCTGGAGCATCTCTCTATCCTATTAAACAGGGATGGTATTCCACCTGAGATATTACTGCATTTTACTACTAAGTAAAATGATTCATGTATTTGCAATTCTTTTTCAGTTTATAATCTTTACATTGCAGTGATTGCGGGTCAAATTATGCTCACAAAAATACATGAGCTTCCATTGAATTTAATGGAAATTGGACACAATTGTGTCCATGCATAAGTCTATGTAACTCAGCATTACTTGGCAAGATAATATAACATCATTGTATGAAAACATTGATTTAATTTGTAGAAAAGTTTCATTTCTGCTTGCCCTTAATTTTATAATATGACCAGGTGAATGTAGATACACATTCCATGTATACCCTTCTAGCAAATTTCTACTTGCCCAGCTCATGCTGAACACATGGACTTCATTTTCTCTCACACCTGGTTATATATATTCGTTATGAAAGGTTCATGACTGTGTGGGTTATGTGACCTATTCCCAAGATGATGAGAGTTAAATGTGTTTCCTGCTCTCCTGAATTCCAAATCCACTGAATAAAACAATCCATAGATCCCCAGTGTAATATCCTGAGTCTACAAATACACATGCACAATAAGTCAAAGAGAAGGGAAAAATCAGATTCCTGCTTTCTATTAACTAACAGCTGCACAAGAAAAAGTAATAAAAGAAAAGGAAAAAAAACCCGATAAACCAGTGAGCTATACAGAAAGACATCTGAGTTTTTTATGATTTAACTGATGCACAATATTTGGCAAATGCACTGAAATGTATTTATATGTTTCCACTAGCTTATTCAGTCAGCACATTGGTGTTTGGATTTGTTAATTGTTTTGAACTAAATAATCCTAATGCTTAGAACATGAATTCAGATGTGCAGACTGCACATGCAACGTGAAATGACATAGCCTATTTCTAGCAAATGTAACACAAACGCTCAGAAATTACTTGATATATCTGGATAACTATTAACCTGATTTAGATCTCATATTGATGGAAATGGCTGATGGAGTATAACTGCTGACTTGAACTGCTGATTTATACCAGTGTGGTTCAGGCCCTAAAATCTCTCAAGAGACCAAATCATGTCTCATGCCTTAACCCCTGCAGACATGCCAGCCCTTAAATTCAGTTGGACTGTTGTGTTAGCATTATATGAGAAGAGAAGACAGATTACAAAAAATCTGAACAGGAACTCCAAATTCCCTATGCCAGGGTCTGGCAACCCAATCAACCCAGCAAGTGATAGCAAAGCTGGGATGTTGGCAGCAATTGAGTGGTAGTAATTTGGAGGAAGGATGAATCAGCAGCTGGGTCACATGTGCTTTGGGAGTAATTTGGTGGCTGGGGGAATTGACAGTAATAGTGGTCAGATTGCAAGCACAGGCTGCCTTCAAGCTGCATTATTTGGCCCACTACTCCTAAAATGTTATTAACCCCTGCTCTGTGCATCCCAGAATGTTGTTCAGGATCAGCACCTAGGAGAGTGATTGGATATACCAGAGATTTACAAGGCCAGTTGCACTGGGCAAAACCTCTTCCTGCAAGAGGTGTAGGATGTGGTTGCTACTACAGTTCATGGGCTGTGGTAGAGACTTCAGAGTACATGCCCTGATGTTCCATTCCCACCAACCTGTACAAAACCTGTTTATTGAAGATATAACCCAAGACTGACTCTATCACAAGCACTAGAAAATATTGATAAGATTGTTATCTCTTTTTTTTCACTGAATTTATCCAGATTGATGTGGATAGTCTCCTCCAGCAGATCTCTGAAAAGGGAATCAGGCACTTTAGGCATTAGGAACTAATGGAATGTATCAGGGGAATAGGATTGCTGATACTCCTGTGGTTTCTAACCTAAAAAGATGGAATATTGACCCTAATTTGATAGTCGCTACCTATGTGGCATTCCTTTTCGCTTCAAAGGGAGTTTTGAGACTAGGACAGCTATGGAATAGGGTCACTTATCAATACACCATAAAGCAACTGGGCTCTAAACTTACTTTATATGAATGGGGTAGGTAGGAATAGAAATTAGATAACATCCCATCTTCTGGTGGATGAGCAACGCATTTTGACCTAATCAGCCAAAATCTGAGGACCTATTTAAAAGCAATCTATTTGTGCCTCTTTGTCAAATACTTGGTTGCTCAACTTTCAGCTGAATAGTTTTAAAAAGTGTTGATGCATGTGAAAGTAGCATTCACATATATTCAGATTTTGGTGAACCTATGTGCACCCTAGTCATATTCCTATTTTATCTCTACATTGATGCTACAAAATGACCCTGACTTTATAAAGCTAGCAATGGGAGTTTCATCATACTGTCAGGAAATTCTACCATAATGTGGGGCAAGCCCTGGCTTCTGTGCCATTTTTCTACTCTGTACCTCTGACATCAAGGTACTGGCTGGAGGTAAGTGGTTATGGCCCAGGCTTGCTGTATTCCAGTGACCTATAGTAACTGTAAGAGTCCACTGGGGTCATTGTCAATTACTTTGTTTACTTTGTACTTACTTAGGGTTGGAAGGGACCTAAACTGATCATCAGGTCTGATCCCCTGCCGCAGGCAGGAACAGGTGCCGGGGTCATATCACCCCAGCCAAGTATCTGTCCAGCCTCCTCTTGAAGATCCCCAAGGAAGGAGAGAGTGCCACCTCACTTGGGAGTCCATTCCAGAGCCTGGCAGCCCTAACCATACAGTAATGTCTCCTGCTGTCCAGCCTCAACCTCCGCTCTAACAATTTGTAGCTGTTATTCCTAGTAACTCCCGGTGGTGCCTGGGGCAACAGAGTCTCCCCCAATTCTTGCTGGTCCACCCAGTGAGTTTGTAAACGGCCACCAGATCCCCTCTCAGCTTTCTCTTGTGGAGGCTGAATAGGTTTAGCTTCTCTTCACAGGGCCTAACCCGCAGCCACTTGACCATGCAAGTGCCCCTCCACTGGAGCCTCTCAATGCTAGCCACATCTCTCTTGAAATGCAGTGCCCAGAACTGGATTACAATGCATTTTTTCAAGTTGATCTTGAGGATGTTCTTGAAGCACTTTGTCTGCCTTCCTCTCAAGCGTACACCTTGAGTGAGCTTGGAGAATAAAAATTGCTTCAGGAGTCTAGAGTCAGACATCTGGATGATGTAGCTGGCCCAGAAAAGTTGGTGTTAGATGATGGTTGCCTCATGCATGTGGTGTTCGCTTGTGAGAGGATGCTAATGTTGCTGTGCCTGTCTTCCCACGAGATCTGATGGATCTTCTGCAGGCAGCATTGATGGTGCTTCTCCAATGACTTGAGGTGTCTCCAATATGTTGTCCATCGTTCAGCTCTGTTCAGTAAGGTGCAGATCATAACTGCTTGATAAACCATGAGCTTAGCTTCAGATCTGATGCCACAAGCTTTGAACACCCATTTCCTCAGGCTTTCCAAGGCGCACACTTGAGGCAATATTGGATTTTGTGTTGATGCCAGCTTTCTGTGAGACATGGCCTCCAAGGTGGGGACCGGAGCTGGGGGCTGCTCTTTACGAACCTGTTGAGGACGGACCTCAGTCTTCTGAAGGTTAAGTGTCAGTTCCATTTTCTTGTATGCCTCCGTAAAGACATAGATGACTGCCTGAAAGTCTGCTTCTGGGTGAACACAGACTACAGCATCCGTAGCATACTAAAGCTCAATGATTGAGGTTGGGGTGGTCCTGGTTTTGGCTTGCAGTTGGCTAAGATTAAACAGCTTACCATTTTTTCAGTAGTTGAGCTCCGCTCCAACTGGAAGCTTGTTGGTGGTCAGATGTAGCACCGTAGTAAGGAATATCGAGAAGAGTGCAGTTTGGAATGTTCTGCCCCAAGTGCACAATAGATACATGCTGAAATATAGCCCTAGAGAAGCATAAAAGCTTTAATGAGTAAAAAAGTCAATTAGGAATTTTGACACAAGGATGTGCTCCAGCAATTAGCCTTGTCCCTAGCCATGAGGCTATGGCTTTATGATGACAGTGAAATAGACTTAAAACTCTGTAAGTGCCTTGCAGCAGTGCCACTCACACTGATGACAAATATGTATTTCCTACCTCTATAAAATAGACATATGTTTTCTGTGTCACCTTCTCTGTGTGGATTTGAGCAACAACAATGTGTCTGCTGACATGCTCTGTTTCTTGGCTTTAAAAATCTACAGATTTCATTTAATCCATTGGATAGTTTGTGGAACACATGCTTCATTTGGTAGAGTTTCTCTCCTCATTTCTGCAGACTGGAATGAAATTCTGGCCAAAATTTTCAATATCTTTAAATGCAAAATTCCTAAGAGCATATTGGGAAAACCCAGTAAGCTTTCTAGCATTACTGAATTGCAATTAAAATTTACTTCCTAATAAAAAAACCACTAAAACCTTCTGAATTTTATAATAAAGAGGCAATTACAAAGTATGACTTAGGAAGAAAGGTTGAAAGGATTGGGGTTGTTTAGCATAGAAAAGGGAGGACTGTGGGGGACACACTAAAAATCTTCAAATATGCAAATGGTTGTTATAAAAGAGAACATTGATTGATTGTTCTCCATGTCCAGTAAGGGCAGAACATGATTTAAAATTGATTTAAAATTTCAGTAAGGAAGATTTAGGTTAGGTGTTATGAGAACTTTCTAACAGTAGAGGTTAGCACTACCTCTTGGCTACCTACATAAGAGAGACATGGAATCCTCTCGACGAAGGCTTTTATAAACATTTTAGACAAACATCTATCACAGAAGGTTTAAATATTATTTAGTCTTGCTTCAGAGACAGGGAGTAGACAGGATAACTTTCTGAGGTCTCACCCAGTCTTACATAAATATGATAAATATCAAATCAGTAGTCTCATTGATATAGCCTGTGATTTACAGCAATGTTAATATAGCAGAGCTGATGGCATGATCAAATGGTTACTTAAGCTAAAGGTAACATTTCCAGTTCAAACTCCAATTATCCATTTAACAGTTTTGGCTATTAAAATACATAGCCCAAGTCAAACTGCATCTGTCTCAAATCCACTGCACAAGCCAATTTTATTGTGAAAGGCAATGAAAGGTTTTAGAATTAAATGATCATTTTGGGAGTACCTTCTACATAAATTACTGCAATTTCACAAAAGTGGTTGTTGCACAGTAATTACTTAATGCACTTAAAATTCTATTCTTAAGATTCTTCCTACAAAAATAGATATATTTTCGTATTTATTGTAGTTGTGCCTATAGACCAAGATATTAAAGCATCAATTTACTGAGCATTATACAAACCAAGTAGGAGACAGCCTTTCACTCAGAAAGGTTCCAATTTAAATAGTGAAGACAGAAAAAGTGTTGAGGAAGAGATGTAATCTACAAGTGAAAAGATGGTTTGCAAAATCTTATATTTGTTCAATGTTTATAAAGAAGGAGGCATATTTTTAAAAGAGCCTGATTTGCCATGTCAAAGAAAGTTTTGGATTTACCAATGAATTTCTTATGTGTCTGAAGAGGTGTTCAAGTAAAAAATACAGTCACAGACACTACTGAGGACATTGTGATGTTTTAAAACATTGGATATTTTAAAAGTTATTCATATATATTCCAACAATGTGGGATGGGCTGTAATTAGTTCACTGGTTTCCTTAAAAGGACTTGATCCCCATCAAAATACTTGCTTCTTAAAATACTTCTGTTTTAATCATGCATAATTTTCACTAAATCCCCATGGCAAAAGCCATTTTACAGATTTAACTTCTTCAGACAAAAGCATTAGTGCATTAATAAGTATCAATCATGGAGGAAATGAAGAGGTTCCCTTTGAACCATATCCTGCAGTAGAGGCTACATTATCACAGCTGGAAATAGCACTGGTTCACTCTTATGTCCAAGAGCAAAGACATGTTGAAACAGGTGGGGAAGACTTTCATTGATACTGTGGGTGGCACAGCTATTAATTAGATGATTTAAAACCCCCCTCTTTTGTAAAATGTACATGCTGCTTTTCAAGTTTGAAAGGCTTAATTCATGAATTGGTTAGGCCCCAGCAAATTAATAATAATGAGGTAATTTCCATACCATCTGTTAATTATTTTCCAGTGAACAGTTTTGCTTGCTTCATAGGCAAGAATCTTTCCCACCCTCTTTCTGTGTACCAACAGGAAATAATACCATTCAACTAAACTATTTTGGAAACCACCAATTTTTTCTTTTTTCATTGGCACATCAGCATTGACTTGTTGCACAGTCTGTGGCTGCCCTTTCAGCTTCTGAAAGGTAGTGAAGAAAAACCTCAACCTGTCACCAACAAGCAAACAAAAGGAGCAGCTGGTAAGATTTTGTGATTCACATGTTGCATAAGGCTAAGAATAGACTACCCATATTTTCTAACAATGTCCAAAAAACAATGTAAGATTTATACCATTTGGAGAAAAAATAGTTAATGGTTTAATCTCTGATCTTGTTATAACAAGGCAATTCTGGAGCAAATCCATATACAAGTCAGTAGCATTATTTTGAATATATATCAATATAAATAAGAGCTGAATGAGTCTATTTCCTGCAATATATATCTATATATTTAAATAGAGAGCTGGCTCTTGAGCTATGTATATTTTTAGAGCTCATTAAAATGAAGGGGATTCAATTTCTTGTGGTAGTCATCATTATGACTTAATGACAGTTCACTGATAGAATGAGAGTAGAATCTGGTCAGATTCAATTTATTCCTCTGTAAGACATCTGATTGTGAACACCTTCCATTGAACCATTAGGCTACATGTAAACTTCTGGGGAAAACAATTGAAGGTATAAAGTTTCACCGGACAAGAAAAGAGACAGTGGATCTGAGCTCGGTAATAGCCTTTACCTGGGATGGTGGAGTCCTAGGTTGGAATCAATACTCCAGTTCATTCTTAGTGTTTTTTATCCAATGACTATTTCATGGAAAATGTATGAAAGCACCTTGGAACTGGGATTGGAGCCAGAGACTCTCCCAGTGAATTACCCTAACCACTGGCATAGCAAGTCATACTCACACTTTATTCATTTTGCCAAAAAGAGAATACAAGATTTCATACAAGGTAGAACAATGTTAACAAGAAGGCTGGTGTTTATTCCCACCACGTCCTAGATCAGCCTATAACCCATTGGCAGTGCACTCTTCTAGACAGGGGGAGAGATGAGTCTGAATGCTAGAGGCAGAGGAGGAGTTTATTGCAGGTGTCTCATATCATGTATGACTGCTTCAACCATTGAGTCTGTCCTCCAGTTAGGTGTAAATATCTCATTCAAGGAAAGGTTTCAGGCTATGTTGGGAATTGGGACAATACTTCCAATTGGAAGTACTTCCTCTTTGGGTCTCCCTTCTGCCTACTGGTTTCTGTGGGTCTTACTCTGAACTATCAGACTCTTTGGCTGTGTCCCCATGAGCAGGGGCATGTGGTTGCCATGGGGAAAAAAGCAGTGAAACAAATTCATGCCACTGCTTTTTGCCCTAGTGCACACCCCTGCACACAGGGTTAACGCAGGGAAAAATAATCTGGGTGGGGTCAGGGAGGCTGGGAGCAGCACCCTGCCTAGGTCCTGGGCTCGACTGGCAGTGATCTGGGCCCATGGAGCCTGGCCAGTCACTGGTTTTGGGCAGTGCATGCTGCTGCCACATAAGCTACCTCACTTTTTTCCTATGAGCTTTTTGTTTGATACTGGGATTTTCTGGTGTCCAAATTTGGCTCCATGCTACAAATATGAAGTGTGGAGAATCAAATCACATGTGCAGGGTGTATTTTGTGGGGCCTCAAAAGCCTCTGAGGTACCACAAAACACAGGTGGAAGAGGCCTTCTAGGCTATCATATAGGGAGATTAGATACCTATCACAGAGGCAAGGTATGTACAGTTAGGCACTGTAAGGTCATGGCACTTGCATCCCTTTTCAGACCTAGCCCCTAAATCTTTACTTGGATTTGAAGCTTTTTGAAGCTTTTGCTCATTTCTTGTATTTTCATTAGGCTTAAAGTGTATTTGTAAGGTTTACCTGAATAAAGGTTGATGTCAGATATAAGCTGTTTTCCATGTGGTGAAGCTAGCATAATATAATATATATATATATATATATACACACACGTTCCAAGGCTGCTACATACTTCTGGAGGATTTTTACAGCACCATATTCATTTTTCTCCATGGATTTCTTTTTTCTTTAAGCCTTTCCTTTATTGGGGTAGACTTTTTTACCATATGACCCAATGCCTATAAAATATAGACAGGTAATAAAAATACAGAAAGTTCTATGAAAATCGATACCTAGTTTGTCAGGAGTAATGGATTCAATGAAAGGTGTAGAATTGGATTTATGAGGTATACAGACTGATATCATAAATACCACCCATTGTTTGTAAGAGCCAGTCAACTTTGTTTTCCTGTCTTTTGAAAGGTCACAGGCATCAAGATGCTGAACACAGAATTACTCTGAGGCATGAACTATCTTATCTCTAAAATCATACATTTTATACAGCACAGGGGGTTGTAATTACCCTTAGCACCAAATAGGGCCTTGTCTTTTCATAATGCCATTTGAAGATTCTGCACTGCTGTGATAATGTAGCCTCGATTGCAAGATTTCTATATCAATTGAATTACTCTTGATTTCTTCTCTCTCTGGTGCACTATGTCTGTGGCTACAAACATGGCTTAGAACGCAAATGCTGCCAGTGAGTTCAAAGTGCAACCCAGGAAAGGTCTCTACAAAATTTTAAAATTGATTTACATTTCCATGTTTCCAGGCTTTCTAGGATTCAATAATATCTAAACCTTCTGTGATAGATGTTTGTCTAAAATGTTTATAAAAGCCTTCGTCGAGAGGATTCCATGTCTCTCTTATGTAGGTAGCCAAGAGGTAGTGCTAACCTCTACTGTTAGAAAGTTCTCATAACACCTAACCTAAATCTTCCTTACTGAAATTTTAAATCAATTTTAAATCATGTTCTGCCCTTACTGGACATGGAGAACAATCAATCAATGTTCTCTTTTATAACAACCATTTGCATATTTGAAGATTTTTAGTGTCCCCCACAGTCCTCCCTTTTCTATGCTAAACAACCCCAATCCTTTCAACCTTTCTTCCTAAGTCATACTTTGTAATTGCCTCTTTATTATAAAATTCAGAAGGTTTTAGTGGTTTTTTTATTAGGAAGTAAATTTTAATTGCAATTCAGTAATGCTAGAAAGCTTACTGGGTTTTCCCAATATGCTCTTAGGAATTTTGCATTTAAAGATATTGAAAATTTTGGCCAGAATTTCATTCCAGTCTGCAGAAATGAGGAGAGAAACTCTACCAAATGAAGCATGTGTTCCACAAACTATCCAATGGATTAAATGAAATCTGTAGATTTTTAAAGCCAAGAAACAGAGCATGTCAGCAGACACATTGTTGTTGCTCAAATCCACACAGAGAAGGTGACACAGAAAACATATGTCTATTTTATAGAGGTAGGAAATACATATTTGTCATCAGTGTGAGTGGCACTGCTGCAAGGCACTTACAGAGTTTTAAGTCTATTTCACTGTCATCATAAAGCCATAGCCTCATGGCTAGGGACAAGGCTAATTGCTGGAGCACATCCTTGTGTCAAAATTCCTAATTGACTTTTTTACTCATTAAAGCTTTTATGCTTCTCTAGGGCTATATTTCAGCATGTATCTATTGTGCACTTGGGGCAGAACATTCCAAACTGCACTCTTCTCGATATTCCTTACTACGGTGCTACATCTGACCACCAACAAGCTTCCAGTTGGAGCGGAGCTCAACTACTGAAAAAATGGTAAGCTGTTTAATCTTAGCCAACTGCAAGCCAAAACCAGGACCACCCCAACCTCAATCATTGAGCTTTAGTATGCTACGGATGCTGTAGTCTGTGTTCACCCAGAAGCAGACTTTCAGGCAGTCATCTATGTCTTTACGGAGGCATACAAGAAAATGGAACTGACACTTAACCTTCAGAAGACTGAGGTCCGTCCTCAACAGGTTCGTAAAGAGCAGCCCCCAGCTCCGGTCCCCACCTTGGAGGCCATGTCTCACAGAAAGCTGGCATCAACACAAAATCCAATATTGCCTCAAGTGTGCGCCTTGGAAAGCCTGAGGAAATGGGTGTTCAAAGCTTGTGGCATCAGATCTGAAGCTAAGCTCATGGTTTATCAAGCAGTTATGATCTGCACCTTACTGAACAGAGCTGAACGATGGACAACATATTGGAGACACCTCAAGTCATTGGAGAAGCACCATCAATGCTGCCTGCAGAAGATCCATCAGATCTCGTGGGAAGACAGGCACAGCAACATTAGCATCCTCTCACAAGCGAACACCACATGCATGAGGCAACCAGCTACATCATCCAGATGTCTGACTCCAGACTCCTGAAGCAATTTTTATTCTCCAAGCTCACTCAAGGTGTACGCTTGAGAGGAAGGCAGAGAAAGTGCTTCAAGAACATCCTCAGGACTAACTTGAAAAAATGCAGTGTTGACATCAACTCATGGGATACTATCAACCAGGACTGTCCCAAATGGAGGAAGAGTTTGCTGCCAGGGTCTTAGTACTTTGAAACCCCATGATGGCAACAAGAGACAGAAATGTGGGAGTGGCAGAAACAGCATGTAATGGACTGAATCAAGAATCCAGAGCCACCAGCCCCTCATGGAAACACATGCCTGAGTTGCAACAGAGTCTGTCAATCCTGGATCACTCTCATCAGCTATCTTCAGACCCACAGATAAGACGTTCATGGAGGACTTTCATCTTCAGCTGCAAGGGCTTGCCAAAGGAGGAGAGATTCCAGCATGCACGTGTTGTGCATTTGGGGTAGAACATTACAAATTCTATAGAGCTGAAGAGTTAGTGTGAACGACGTTAAATGACTCAAGAACAATAAATTTAAAAGCGTGCATAAACATATTATCAGCATAATACACCTTAACTTTAAATTAATCAGTTACCCCTCCTTGTTTTTGAGAAACTGGTTTCTGAAATATTAACCTTCACGTTCCATTACATTCAGGGGTAACATCTATCCTTTGGTACAACTAAGTGAACTTAGTTAACAAAGTTAACTTCTTCACAGTAAGTATGAAACTTCTTTATGGTAAGGGTGGCCAAAATTTGGAATGAGCTTCCAAGGGAGGTGATGTTCTCCCCTACCTTGGGCGTCTTTAAGAGAAGGCTGGATAGGCATCAAGCTGGGGTCGTCTGACCCCAGCACTCTTTCCTGCCTAGGCAGGGGGTCAGACTCGATGATCTGTTGAGGTCCCTTCCAACCCTAGCATCTATGAATCTATGAACTGCACAAAAGAAAAATGCCAACTGAAGTGGAGGCGCATTGCCCAAGTGAAAAAGCTGCAAAGCCATTCATAGCTCAGATGTGGTTCTCCCCATGTCCATAGAGCCTTTTAGTCAAGCATTGCATCTAGGTACCTCTGGTAGAACATCTGTTACATCTCCCTGAAGCAGGCACTTCTGGGAAACTTCAAAAGGATTATGCGAATCTTAGGAAAAGAAGAAAATACAACTTAACTATTTCCCTAAGAAGAGTTTCTATTTCTGCAGCTTCCCGAATGGAGCTAGGCTGTTGCAAGGACAGAAAGTTCTTTGCCAAGTGTCACAAGAGACTCAAGCACCAGGAGAGAGAGTTCTGGGAAGAGAGGGAGGAGGGAAGAAAGAGAGCGAGTTCAGCAATTACTGGGCTTGAGGCTGCAATTCATCAGTAAAAACATGCTATGCTGCCCAATTTCAGCCTCACTGGCTCCACCATCTACACAAGATGCTGACTGTGCAGTTGTTACTGCCCAGTCATTTGGTACTTGTTTCTAGAAGTACTAAATGACTGCTCAGTAACCTGAGTTACTGCACAGTGGTGCTGAAGAACGCCTCCTTGGTGATGCCACTATACGGTAACCTAACACTACTGTGTGGTAGTGTTGCGTCACTGTTTTTTCCACGTGACACTGCTGCGCAGTCAAATGGGGTACTGAGAAGTCAGCGTCTCATGTAGATGCACCTACTAGCTCTGTGAGTTAAACATTTAAATGCTGCTTTTAGATCAGGATTTGCACCAGTCATTGCTGAGACAAAAATGAACTATAGCTGACAGTCCTACTTATGGAAATGCTGGCCTGAGTTTCTAGTAATAACCTTTACATGTGTATTGTCCTGCTTATTTTTGCCACATTTACAGCCCCATATATTTGAAAGGGTGGTCAGATATTGTATAGCTTCACTACCACTGTTGCTTTTTTGTCCAACAAGATCAGGTAAGTTATCTAGGACAGGTTCAGCAGAGTCAGACTGTGAGGTAACAAAAGCTGGTTAATGGGAAGGAAGCTAAGGTTTGATTTTTGTGTGTAAGAGTTCTCATTTTAGAACCTGACTGTAGAAAGCCAAAGAGTTTGGATATTCCATTTTAATTTTAAGAGCACTTTAATGAGAAAGATGATTATCACTCCTTTCCCAGTTATTGCTGGAGCATTTGGTTACCAGTGCCTTGAGCATCTTCCAGCAGTAAGGAATGCAACAGTGCTTTAGGCTTCCTCACAGCAGAGCTCTGCCAGCAACCTAGTGATGTGTACAGCGCAGTGCAACGTTACTGTTTGCAGAATTTCCCTCTGCCAGCATTTCCTCTCCCCACAGGCAGTTATAACACAATCCCTCAAAGCTCCCCATTTAACTGGCACATTAATCCTTAGAAACTTACTATTAATTACAAAAGTTGTTATTGTTCAGGTACTTGATGCAAGCTCAGATTCCTATATCTGTGTGTGTGTGTGTGTGTGTGTGTGTGTGTGTGTGTGTGTGTTTTAGCTCCAAATGTTCCTGTAGTGTTTTCCAGCAAAGAGAACAGCAGAACAAGATACAGCTTTTAAGAAATCATTACATGCTGTTTATATAAAACACAAAGGCATAAGAGAAAGCTTGACATCTTTTAACATGGCCATTTTGTATAGCAATCCACTCGTATCTAAAATCTATTTCTACCATTTCAATTTAAAGATGGGTGCTGGAGTCTTTAAAAAAATGCTTATCAAATAATTAGTTATGTGGTACGACCTAGATGAGTGGCTGAACATTTGCATGTAATTCCCCAAAAGGAAATCCTGTGAGAAACTACAATGCACTTTGTAATTAGAGTTAATTAACACTTTTGCAAATTGGTCTTTATTTAAGACCAGCTGCTGAGGAAAAAATCTATAAGCCCATAAAATATTAATTAGCATGAGTCTGTTGTTTGATACCCCTGGTTTCTGTATGGATCAGTTTATTTATTGCAAGTCCAGCTTTGTTTTCTTAGAAAAAGAAATAAAGAGTATCGTAAGGACTAACTGGGATTGTAGTGCATGCCTGTTTTCAGTCTAATGGGTATAGTCCTCTGATTCCTCTAGAAGTATTTTTTATCTGTCTGTCTTAGATGACTGACTGGGGCTGCCATCCTTCAAAGAGCTTCACACGGGTGGACTCCTGCTCCTCTGCTGAGCCTACTGACTTGAAAGGAGCTTCACTCATTGCCGGATAGGGGGCTAACATCCCTTCCTCAGGCCATGCAGACGTGCACCTGGTGTGCATTTTTGACACAGCCTTTGTCAAAAGCAAATACAATTAAGCTTTCAAGTGGTAGAATACAAATGTGCCATTAAATTATTAATTATCTAGAGGGGTTGAGTCTACCTGATCTACATAAATGTAGAGCTCTTTCTGTCTATCTAGAAGTATTTATATGGCTTCTTATACCATCCAAGTTCAATCACCTCTGTACCAGCATATTCAGATTTGGTACAGAAATCTGCCATTATTTGTGGCCCCACAATATTATTGTGTTTTACTCTCTCTATCCAGGGATTAAGGGGCAAGGAATCTCTGGTGCTCAAAACCAGGGGCAAATTTTGACAAATAGCTGTCTGCTTAGATCAGTAGTCCCCGTACTGGTCCACATGCCACAGAAGTGTAACTAAGGTGGGGTAGGGGGGCACCCATCCCAGGCACTGACTATGAGGGTGCACCAGGATCCCCCCCACCCCTGCCAGGAGTCTTACCACAGCAGGGGGAACACTGCACTGAGCCACAGGAATCAAGCAAAGCAGCACCACTCCAAACCGTGCATGTGGGGAGTGGGGGTTGAGTGGGCTAAGCAGAACGGTCCTCCTGCTCCACCTCCCTCCCACTGGACCCCAGCCCATGCACTCAGTGAGCACCCTGCACCACTGCCATGCCACAAGGTTTTGACCCTCCTGCTTATTTCCACTGGTTGAATTATATATATGTTCCTCATATTTTTTTTTTCCATGTAAATAATGGCTGTAGGAGCTACAGCGATTTTATATGGGATTCTGCAACTGAAAACAGGCAAGGCTGCAAGACCTGAAACTATCTTTTTATTAAGGTATATGGTCTACACAGTCTAAGACAGGTGGAGAACTCCTAGATTAGTTGTCCCTGTTATCAACCACCAATATTCATTATTCACAGGCACAAAAAGTCTGCAAAACTACAATTTAGCGATGATAGAATTTTCTGTTTTCAAGGCTTCTATGAACAATAGGCGTACTTTTAAAAAAATCTCCAGTGTGAAAGAGTGGCTGTGTCTTGGACTATTTATGGAAATTACTTGAATGTCCTTCTTTTGTTATCCTGTCTGCATTCATAACCGAGAATTTTATTACACATATCACATTTAAACCATTTTTTTGTCTTTAACCTTTTAAAATTTTGCTTTTATGGGATTTTTGCTGACCTTGCTGAGTGAAGTTATTGTATTTCTCTGCTTTGTCCTGACTGAATGAGCTCATAGAATTTTTTACATTATAATGATCTTAAAAACATGCGACAGAAATAAAGAGCAAACATTTTAAAACTAATATGACTGAATTTCATTTATGCGCCATAAACATAAGTGGATGTTAATTCAAACAATCATATTAAAAAGCTCTTTTTAAAAAGCCTGATTACAGATAGGAAAAACTCTAAAAAGAGCTGCTTTATTCTCACTTGCATAGAGAGTCTGCACTTGATTCACATTCATTTATGTGACTTTTAAGTAAATGTGACATCTGTGGGACTTTTACAAACTAGGCTGGAGTTAACACAAGAAAATATACCGCAGGGAACAGTCCTGCATTAACTAGAAGATGAATTTGATGTTCAAATAAGTCCTTAATATCTTTAACTTCTGTGGGGGCGTCCAGACTAGTCTACACATGCCTTTTGCCACATCTCAAAGCAGTCAAGCAGTGCGGGGCCCCAGGGGACAGCCCAAGTGGCCTGGAGCTGCCCAAAGGCGCATGGTGCCACGCCAAGCCGGACCGGGCCTGCGCGATATGGCACAGGCAGCACCAGGTACCAGGGGCCAGGGCTGAGCTGAGCTGCCCCACACGGCACGGGTGGGCTGTGCCAGGAGGCCCCAAGTGCCCCAATGGCCACTGCTGCTGCGGGTGAGCTGTGGGCCCTGTGGAGGGGCTAGGGCCGTGCGAGGGGGCATGTGGGCCCTGCGGGGGGGCAGTCCATGTATTGTGTGGGGGGGGCTGTGCCCTGTAGGGAGGCAGGGTACTCACCCCTGTGCCCTGTGGGGGGAGCAGCGGAGCCCTCCCCCACCTAGTCCCCCCCCACATACAGTCCCTCCATAATTCCCCCACACGCACCCACAAAACCCACCATTTCAATTTAGGGAGAACTAAACCAAACTAACCCCCTGTTGCATGTACAAACACCTTACAGAACTACTCCTATGTAGTAGGACTACATCCTGGCTATTGCAGCTATTAGGCAGATCTCTGCAGGAAGACTTTACCAGAAGCTCCTTGTTTTAATCTATGTTAATAATTTTATATGATGAGCTTTCATTTCCCTATGAATGGAAATACCACAGTGAAATAATGGCCACCTTTTGCTTGATATGCATGTACTTTACATAGTAAAGTGTCTAACATGGATCTAACTGCCAAGTGATTTTAAAATGCATGGCCATCTCAGCTAGTACGAATCATCATAGCTCCATTGTCCTCAATGGCCAACTTATATCAATTGAGATGCTCAGCTGTAGTTTCCTAAAAGGTGCTACCGTAGTCTCCATGCTATTTTAAAATATGGAATATGAAAGAAAGTCAGATATTACTCAAAATCAATATATGGATTGCTTCTTTTTTTTGCAACATGCTAATCTACCCCAATCCCATTTACCAGGGAGCAACTTTCAACTGTATGTTACGCTGTGCTATGATTTACCAGATCTACTGGATCTTACTGGGGTTCTGCAAGCTGTAGCCTGCTAAGGGCCACAGTCTGTCCATGGAGGTTAAAAGGATATAGGAAGCTTCTATGTGTGCTGAAGTCAACGTACAGGAGCCACTTCGTTCTTTTCAATAGACAATTGGAAGGTGAGTGTATAGGTTGTTCCTATTCAGTCCAGCAACACTTCCTTTGGTGTTGCTATCACTGTTGGTGGCATCATGGGCTTTTGTACTAAGGCAGTGAGAACTGAAGTGTGTGAGAGAGGAAAAAGCCCATGTCACTTCTCCCCCACAACTGTACACGTGCACAAATGCATCCAGGATCTGGCCTGCATCTCTAACAGTTTTCCAACTCATCCACTCTGTATTTTCCCCTCCTACATTTTGTTTGCCATGCAAGGGTAATTATAATTCTGTGGTCACACAGTAATTGTAATGTGGAGAAAAGCACAATCAAACATTTGAACATATATGAATGGTTTAAAAAGCTGTTAGCATTTTAAATCTTTAAAAAGGAGAGACTCGGAGGCTGTGCCAATTAGTACCATCTCTGAGAAACCATTTTGCTAAAATGATAGCACTGTGGTTCTGCACAGAAATTGCCATTAATGTTTAATACCTGCTGGAAAAGTCATAGAAGTTGAGTTAGTCAGCTCTTTCGGCATTGTCTTTCTTTTACAAATTTACAGAGCTTGGGGGCTAAAGTGACATTTTCATTTCATTTGGACTCAGCAGCTGATCCCTTAAAAACGAGATGAGAGTGAGCTAATTTTCCATGCTGCTCCAGAACACAGATATGAAGGCTTTCCAAATGAGTTTTCAGAGCAAATAAAAGTATTTTGCTTAGAAATCCTTGTTTATACCCTAAATCATGTTCCTCTGGTGGGTGGAAAGCTGCTTTGTAATGTCAGGCAAATAATCAGCTCAGTCAGACTTCAAACATCATTATTTTTGGCCCAGTCTTCTCACCTGTTATTCTTCTTATTTATTATGTTTTGTTTTCATGGGGTTTTTTGTGCCCCACAAACCACAGCCTCAGCTATAAGTGGTGGAGATGGAAGTGGTTCAGTTTTGTCAGTGTTAGGTTTGAAACATTTACACTTGAAACTGCTGGGTTGAATCATGTCTGTGCCATCTTTCACCTTTCCCAAAGCAAAAATCTGAATTCCATGAACCGTACCGTGCTGTTAAGGGTTGGGGTTTTTTTGTCATTTTAGACAGTCAGGAAAGAAGAACATATATAGTGGAATTAGGTTGCAGCTCTGTTAACTGAATTCATCCAGAAACTGAAGGCCATAACTTATAGAGAATAGGTCATCTTTCCTACTTTACTTATTATTTAATGACAATAAAATCAGCCTACAGCTTAAACTTGACCACTGTCCCTTAGCTGGCATCACTACAGATTTATTAATGTCTTACACTGCGCTGCTGCTAGAGTGGGCTAAATCCTCCTGCTCTCTGAGGCCCCTGGCAGATGTTCAGTTAAAGCAGGGGCGGGCAATTATTTTGACTGGAGGGCCGCTTACTGAGTTTTGGCAAGCCATTGAGGGCCACATGACAGGCAGCCAGGGGCAGATTAATATCAATTTTATAAATTTTTTAGGGGCCCCGCGGGCCAGATAGAATGTCCTGGCGGACCGCATCTGGCCCCTGGGCCGCATTTTGCCCACCCCGAATTAGAGGCACAATGGGATCGGAAGCATTGTCTGACCAACTGCCCCTTCTGCCATGCGAAATGTGTGTGGCAGGAGGCATGACTGTGGGATCAGGGATCAAATCCAAATTACACCATGGTACATGCAGGTGGAACCCAGGATCATGATTGTGGGCTCCCTCTGCACTGGCATGTAGCAAGCTAGTCACCTGGCCTGGGGACAGAAGTTGAACATAAACTGATTTAAGTAACCAGAAACTGGTTTAAACCTGTAACAGAACAAAAGTTCAGTGCACTTTAACCGCTTTCAAAAAGGCCCAGATTGGTGTAAGATAAATCTGGTTGGATGCAGTATCAGACTTAAACCAGTTTGACCTAAATAAGTTTCATAGATTCACAGAAGTTTAGGGCTGGAAAGGACCTCGTGAGATCATTGGGTCCAGCCCCCCTGCTCTGGGCAGGAAACCCCTGGTCAAATACCCCAGCTGTCCTGGGTCCTGTCCTGGTTCAAGTTAACTAGCAGTCCTCCAACATCCCAGGATGCTTTGCAGCCCTGGGCTGTGCAGTTTGCTCCAGCACAGCAGGGTTTGCCCTGCCTCTGCTCCCTAGCTGTAGCACTATCACTCCTCAGACTGATTGAGGACGGGGATGGGGGGAAACCCAGGGAACCCACCCCACTCAGCCTGGCACCAGACACTCAGCCAGGTGGGGGGGAGGCAGTGAAAGCCCATAGGAGGGGTTTTACTCCTCCTGCCTGCCTGAAGCTGGGATCCAGGCTTAATTACCACAGCCATGCCCCCTCCTCAACTTCCAGGCTAGCTGAGGCGGGAGGGGGGGAAATGCACCCCCCCCAGCCCAGCACTGGACCCACAGCTGGGTGCTGCCTAGCACTGGGCAGAGGAAGCCCACAGCAGGCACTGCACTCCCCCCACTCACCTAAACCCAGGAGCTGGGAGCCAGGCTTGAGTCCCTCAGCCAGGCCCCCTCCTCCAGAAGCTGAGGAGGGGGCATGGCTAGAGGAATCAAACCCAGCTCCAGGCCAACAGAGGGAGTAAAGCCCCCACTGCAGGCTTCCCCCTCTTGTGCTGTGGAGACTTGCTGGTGTTCCAGTGCTGGGCCAGGGGGGTCATTCTCCCCCCCTCAACCTAAAGTCTAAAATCTAATATTAAATCTGATAATGTAAGGGAATCCCCTCTCTGCACCAGGACAGAGCTCAGAGGACCCTGCCAGGGGCAGGAAACCCCCTCGGAGGCTGGGGGCCAGAACCATCCCCTGCCTGGAGGCATGTTACCCCGTGAGGGGGACTGGAAAGGTTTGGGGAGTGCATGCTGGGCAGGCGATCAAGGATGAGCCCTGCTTGGCTGCATTCAGGTGGCCAACAGGCTGGGGGGAGCATGCTGTATTACTTCCCAGCTACTGGTATGGGTCCCTGAGTTCACTTGCTTACCAGTTCAATCTACACAGTTTAGCGAAACCTGAAAAGATTTAATCAATTCAGCCTTAGACTTTTTGCCTTTGTTTGTACTTAGCCCCGATCCACACTCCCACCCTCAGGAGTGCACTGAGTCAAGGGCTCTGACGCACCCCATGGCTGGGAGCACAGATGAGATGATGGCCACTCCCAGCCTCAGAGGCACAACAGGGCCCTTCTCTCTGCTGTGCCTCTGGGGCTAGAGCCCTGATCAGCTGCTGCTCCAGGCCTTCAGAGCACACCAGAGTCAAGGTCTCCCCTGTGTCCTGGAAGCTGAGAGCAGCACCTGATCGGGCTTCCAGCTTCAGAGGCACATCGGAGTCAAGGATTCTGATGTGTCCTCAAGGCTGGGAGCAGCAGCCAACTGCTTGGCACTCCCAGCCCAGGTGCACGTGGGAGTCAAGGGTTCCCATGCGCTCCCAACCACGGCAGGCACAATCGGCTGATGCCTGGCAATTTAAAGCATGATGGAAATAAACCGCACGGTTATTACATACATTTTGTGTAATAACTTTGTATCTTAGTCCTTGTATTAACATATGGCTGGGTTACTGTTTAAGACATGATCAACTATTTAATCACATCTTAAGTGTAGCATCTGCCAGGGGGCTCCCATTCAGTACATATACACACACAACCTCATGGGCATCAAAATAGCTAGCCTCTGGTAATAAATATCCATTTGGGAGAAACTTCACTTGAAAGCACGTTCAGTAGAAGACTTTGCATCAATTCTCAGAATCCTTTCTATTTATCTTGTTTTAAAACTGTTAGCTTTTGTACGCTCCACAGAACTGCAGAATATTTTTACAAAATTGCGGTTTATCATGACTTTCATTTGCTCTACATACACTATATCTCCCTCTCTCTCACATGCACACACATACCATTTCTGCTGTAGGTATCATACCTGTTTAGGCTGAGAAGTCAGCTTAGATTAAAGCCTAAAACTCAAATATCTTCACTGATTACTCATTCTTTAGCAACCTGTTTTTGTGGTAAGACTCAGGTATCTTCAGATCTCTAAACCTCAGTTACTGTTATAAATGGGACTTTGTCACCAAGTTCACCAAAAATTGGGCCTGAAAATATGAATTGGATACAATGAATACTTTCAGCTGAAAAAAAAAATATGAATGGTTTGCATTGATATTTTCAAAATGCTTTGACTTTTTCATTCAAACTTATGCTTTTGTTTCAAACTGGGGTGGAGGGTTTACCTGATTATAATCTTCAAAAAATAAAAATAAAATTATGTGAGGTTCGCAAAATGTTTTGGGTCAATCCAATATCACATGTATCTCATGGGTTTTTTTTCCTTTTGTTGACCCAGAAGGTGGATCCCCCTTATTAGCACAGCTCTAGGAACCAAAACTGAATGGCAGACACTAGTTGCTCCAAGGCTACTTGATCTACTATATTTTCAAGTGTGCACTAGTGAGGTATGATTTCTATGCAATGCAGTCAACATTTGCAAACTAGTTATTAATTAACTTTTGGGTATCTTAATGTTTTCTGTATCAAGATAAACACTAATTATTCCATTGCTAAAATCTGTCTTTTATGCTTTAGCTTTCTCCCTCTGAAGAACTTCTCTGTCCCAGGGAGCTTTTTTACTGAGAGATTTCTTGAGACAAAAGAAGAAGATACTCCAAGGCTTTGTTCTTTTTGCATAGTCTCATGATCCAGCCTTATGTGCACAGCAGTCTGTGTATTTTCATGATTCATGTGGCCGAAAGCTTACAAAAAATCTATTGAGACAGAGATGCAATGTCCAGTTTTCAAAGAAACTCATTATGTGGCTGAACACTCCAAACTAAAGTTTTATTGTATGTCAGAGGGACCACTGGGGAGTTTATTTCTCACTTACAAAGATAACTGTGTAAAAGAACCATGTACTGGAATATAAAGAGATGTAAGTGAAGAGTGAAGATCTGTGAGGCAAATGCTTCTGAGCACTGGGGAACATTTCTTATTTTTGCAATGAAAGGATCTGCAGTACTTACTGTACCAAGTCTCCTCATAAAACGCTTGTGCAAGCAACTAGAATTCTGCCCCAATACTCTCAGAGTCTTTGTTCCTTTCAGTCAGTAGATTAGTGTTTTTACTCCCATGCTGACTGCTGAGCATGTCTCGCTACTTAGTGCATGTGCTAGAACTATCTCTATCACACATTATGTTTGAGGTGGGTCAGATATAATCAACTCCCTGATATGCTGCACAGACAAAGCACTGTGAAAAGTCAGGGATGAATGAGCAAATTCAAATGAAAAATGAAGAATGGGCGATTCTGAAAATGTCAGCCATTTCCTGTTGCAATAACTTAACAGTGTACAAAACTCAGAACGTGTATACGAAACTGCAAAGATTCAGAAATATGAATCACTACATTGGAAAACAAGTTTCATCCAGCCTAACCAACATGAATTTGGTGGTCTCAGTGAAGATCACAACCCCTTCAGGATTAACAGCAGCTGGCACCAGAAGCTATTCACCTTCTGCAACCAGTCAAAATCTTTAATCTACTGGAGCCAAATGCTCTTCTCCTTCTAGACAAGAATCAATTACTAATGTAATAAGAATATGCTCAGTGGCAGAACTTCTCTTTCTGGGTTGCATACGAAGCACGACGCCGTTTGTCAGAGATGTAAAAGGCAGTTGTTATTTAATGACAGTAAAGAGTTGGGTGTTTTTATTTGTCAACATTCACAAACAAAAGTTAACACTCAAAATTACAAGGTGATATCTGATAAGCACTGATGACCTTGATCTATTCTTTCTGAAGAGAGAGCCACATTTCAAAGCTCACCACCAAACCCAGGACTCTGCTGACCCATCTTGGGACTCTCAAAGACACTAAAGCAGGAGCTGCCATGGAGGCACTATTGTCCATTCACTTTGGGAAGACCTTCTGGATCAGAACTAAGGTATGGTGAAGATTTATTCCACTGTTGCTATCCATAAATAAATAAAGAACTTCAATTTAGTTCATGAGGTATCCTTCACAAATATTGCATTGATATTAACAGATGAATATATACCAGGACAATAAACAACAGACTTTAGCCCTTTTTGCACGGCAGTAGGCTATGTAAAGACCACAAAAGTCAATGAAACACCTTTCATTGGTTTCAGCTGGCTTTGGATCAGGACCCAGTATGTCTTGTTTCATTTCATTCATATATCAGAAAGTGCTCTTTGGTCTGAATAATTTCATCGTGATTTCTGAAGGAGTCAGAGTAGTCTTAAAATATAGCAAGAGCTTATTTCTTGTGATGGCAGATAAAACATAAACATTAGCTCCTTTTAATAAAAAAAAAGCATTGTTTTTCTTTTTAAATAAAATTAACAGTAGGAAATATTAACTCATAAATCATAGGCACAAATTCAGATGGAAATGAAACACCGACTCAGCAGCAGGCAAATTACATGGAAACTACTCAATCATCAAGTGCTTTCTTCAGAGAATATTGTAAAAATATATTGTTTGATAGGGTGAATACTTAGAAGAGAGAGAAAGAAAGAAAAAGAGAGTGAAATCTGGGCTAGGAGTGTTATACCCAGCTCACCCCTTAAATTAAAATTAAATTCTAGCAATGATCTTGAATTAAAAGTAAATTTGCATCACCTCTGCTTTCTCTGCTTTTGTGTTTGCTTTCCACAGGCAGACAATGCAGTTTCTCCGACAGGAATACTGGCAGAAAATAAACGGGAAGCTCCTGTGCTCAAGAGTTTGAATTTCAAGAGATGGCTTGTGTTATGATAATTTGCCATCATTGATGGGAAGGCCTCCCAGTGCACCTGCTCCCTTCCTTAAAAGTGTACAGGGTAAAAGGAGGAAGTTATAAGCACTGAATGTGCACGACGGAGGAGGACATGAGCTTAATGCAGTTCCTCATACCGCCAAAGAGCTTCACTACACACTGCCCTCTTTGCCCTTAATTCTGCTACTAGGCAGAAGAAAATTGGTGCCCTGCAGCTGCACTTTTCTTAATGCAGGAATTGGCTCCCTGTGCTCTCTCCCCTACCCATTAGATTTTATCTGATGCTCTGGGCACATTGTTCTGCAGCTGTGCAGTACAGAAACGAGCCTGAGATGAAAAAAAGAGCTATGATAATGATTTTTGCTACCTGGTATCTACTGCTGATTTCCCAAAGCAGTGTTTTTTCTACATGGTAGTGGTAATATAAAACCCTTCCTCTTTATAAACTGTAAAATCCAAATACGTGCCATGGCCAATCACAGTATGCAATGATTATTCATTTTGTGTTGCCCCAGATGCACATATCCACCTAAAAAAACAAGAGAACAAGACAAGAGGCCTGGGGACTTTACTCTAGCACCACACTGCCTTCCTATCCATCTATAGAGGAGGAAGACACCAGCAGGAATAGGCTGCATCATCGGAGCAGATTGTTCTGCCTGCAAGGGTTGTGTGTTTGTAAAGCACAACCTATCTGTGAGCTCCCTCAGGCTAGCGCGGCTCTGCTTTCCCTATACACAGAGCTCTGTGGGGCACAGCCCAGCTTAGTGTAATAGGTCAGGGCATAGGTAGAGAAATTACCAGTAGAAAGAATGTATGTAACCCTCTGACATCGATACCTGAACATCTCACAGCCTTTAATGTATTCATCCTTGCTACATCCAACAGAACAGAAAACTGGAGCACAGAGAGTCTAGGTGATCTGCTAGAGGCTTCTCCTAGAAAGGAGCAAGGAACTGAACCCAAGTCTGCCAAGTAACACAGGACCATCCACATGACTGGAAGTATATTTAAATAACCATGGACAGAAGCAGATTCAGTATATCTTGTATAATAGTAGTACTAGTGATAAAGGATATTTAGATAGCAATTACCTAACAAGTACCCCTTCCTTCTTTGTATATCTGTGCACAAAACAGCAGTCATTCTGCTCTGGAGGGCTCGGTCTGTAGGGCCACATCCTAAGCTGTTGTAAATCATGTGCCATGCTGTTGGCTCATTACCTTCAAGGGAAGGGTGCCAATTTCATACCAGCTGAGGATCTGGCCTCTCCTATCCAGTGTCACAGTAGCAAATACCTCATAACTGTAACTGTAACCCTCAGCACTAATATAGTACATTTCTTTCACAGTTTTGGTAGAAAGTCACTGGAGTCCACCACAACAGGATCTCCAGCTGTGTTCTAGCTGAGTACTAACTGAACAATTACTGCTTTGGTACGTCTATTAATTTATTTTCATTTTCAAAATCACTAACTTTTAGATTATAAAAACACCTCCAGCCCTGAAAGCATATCTTTATCTTTGTTTGCACCAGCACAGTAAAGCTCTACTCTTTCCCTTCCCAACATATTGGCCTACAGTCCTCAAAATAATTTATTTGATCTGCATTCATTTGCCATGCAAGAGTTCTTCTAGAGACATCCAGGCTGATGAGCTTCTTTATAGCTATGTAGGGAATCAGAGACAAATTATTCCTCGGGTTTTCTTTCTAGTTCAGCAGTTTTCTAGCAGGCTTTCAAAACTTATTTAAAACATTCTGTTTCCCCATTGGGCTAAGGATAAGAAATGGGCAAACACTGATACTTAATATTTCTCTCTCCAAGGAATTCGTCATCTGCTACAGACATGAATCCAAAGTCCACTTTAAAATGCTCCTCTCAGATCCCCTTTCTGACTCATCAGATTAGGCATCAGGAGGCGCTACTTCACAGTTAGGGCGGCTAGGACCTGGAACCAACTTCCAAGCAAAGTGGTGCTGGCTCCTACTTTGGGGGTCTTTAAAACAAGGCTTGACAATCACCAGTACTCTTTCCTGCCATGGCAGGGGGTAAGACTTGATGATCTGCTCAGGTCCCTTCCGACCCTCCTAACTATGAAACTATGAAAACCATTAACAAAAAAAATGTGTTTACCGCAGTGGAAATAACCTAGACAAAAAAAGGCTTTATTGTGTCTGACGTTGAAGTAATCAGTTGGAATAATAACAGCATACTGTGCTTCATATAGAAGGATTTTTTGAAATCAAATCTTTTTTCATGTTGAATCCCTGAGACGTATCGTATCACATGCATTAAGGTTCTCTTCTTAAACAAAGATTTTCTTAAGCCAGTAGGAACCACCGAATCATCAAATTTGACCTTCTATAGAACACAAACCATAGATTTTCAGGCAGTTTATCCTGCATTGAACTGAATTTTTGTGTTGTTGAAGTATATCTTCCAAAAGAGCATATACTTTTGACTTCAGAAGGCATCAAGAGATGAAGAATCCACTACTTCCCAAGGTAGGTTATTCCAGGGTTTATTCACTCTCATTGTAAAACAAAACAAATCAAGACAAAAATGTTAGTGCCTGATTTCTATACATCTGACAGGAAATCTCCAAACTTATCTTTGGAGCAGAAAACTTTCCCCTGATTGAGGATCCACACTTCTCAGTTCACATCTGTCTTCTGGAAAATATTTATCTTCAAGTCTTCACCTTCCAGCAATTTAAAAACTAATGACCATTATGCATAATAGGTTTAAATTGCTCTTAGAGTCAAGATTTCAGAACTTTGGGTCTACTACTGTTTTAAACTGGGAACCTACTATTTTAAAAAAAGAAATCTTACAAGATGACTAACCCAGCCAGAAGGAATACATCTCAGAGGATGTGTCAGCTGTAGAAACAAAAACCAGATGTGGTTTAAGAGGAAGGGGGAAGGGAAATCTCAAAATGGTTATTGCTTGTTTAATATCCAGCTACACCCTACCCCCAAGCCTTCATGACCCCTAGCTGTAGATGGGCAAAAGTTGTCAGGATCGGGGAGTATCTTTACAGCCCAAAAACAGGCAATACCTAATTCTGTACATGTGACATAACCAAAGGCTTGTGTGCCAAGGAAGGCATATAAAATGTACCGTATATTCCTTGTGTTCTTTTTTTCCCTGTTGCATGTAGGGCCTCAGTTGACTCTCTTCCCCATTTATGCTGTAATTCTGTTCAGGGGAAGCAAGATATTTTGATCTCAGTTACTTAATGTTTTTGTTGCTAAGCTAGATGAAACTCAATCCTACATGTCTGAAGTGAGTTGGCTGTCAGAATTACCCAATGCATCTAGAGAAATCTGTCACTGTTTCGCTGAGCCTCTGTTCACTGTATTTGCTTATAAAAAGACTTTTACAAAATGCAGCAGCTATTTAGCATGGTGGCTGAGGAAAGACGACATAAAAAGCCTCATTAAAATGAGGTAAAATGAAAAGAATACAAATGCAAAACACAGAAGTAAAGAATGTCCCGTAGTGCTCAGAAACGTGTTCTTTTTGGCGTGGTTTGCTTTGGGCCTATAAAAGGGCTGTAAAACATTGAATTCCACTGCCAGTGGGAAGGGAGGGATTTATTATTCAAGTGCCCTTTCCATCAGCACTTACAGCAAATAACAACCATATGGATTTTTTTTTAGGCTCATTCTTTTGCACCAACACATGGGCATGACTACTCTGTATGCACAGTAAATAAGGAATATATATCAGACATTATAGAAAACGGGGCAAAAATTTCTGACCCTAAAGCCATAGTTAGGTGACTAAATTTCCTGATTTTCAAAAGTTCACCAGGAGTTTACTTAGATGACAATATATGGGCCAAATTTATGCCACAATTTTTTTTAAATCTTGGGCATAGTTTTCATATATGTATTTACCCTTCTGCTTGCATGTGTATAATGTCCTCTTTGTATCCTGAAGGGAGGGTTTGTTGAGATTCTGGGTAGGAAAGAGTTTTCTTTTCTCGTATCAAAGCTGGGGAAATGGGGAAAGAGGTCCCAGTAAGACCAATGGGACTTCAGGAAAGTACTTAAACATATGCTTAATGGGGGCCCTAGGGAATGTGGTGGTAATACAGAATATTTTTAAAAGAAATGCTGAAAACTTAAAGCAAACCTATTTGCTTTTCTTCATAAGCTCAGGACTTCTGGGTTGACTGGACTTTTTAGCATGGGTCTCTGAGAGAGGTGACTGATAACAGTAATGCGATTCTCTAAAATTCCAAAAATGTAGGAAATGTGCTAGCTATTGCCGAAGAAGTCAGAGGTCACTCCAACTATTTCTTTTGAAGTCCATGACACCCTTTTAGAATTCTAAATAAAATACCTTCCACAGTGGTTGGTCTTTCATTTTTACTATACTGACTGAAATGGAGGATGCTAACTAAACAGGTGTATGGATATGTTATTCAAGGGAATATTTAAAATAAATGATAGGGGTATGTGTCATATTGTACATGCCTATTATAGGTGTATACGTTTTTCCTTAGGCTGAAAACTGCTAGTGTGGATAATATGTGGTTTAACTTCAAATACCTGAATATAGTATTGCACTTATGAAAATGCTGCTTCAACTGTTTTCAGTCACCAGTTCTGATCTGTGCAAAGTGGACCACAGAAATGATATAGGATAAAAAAACTTTTAGCCACAATTTTATTTCTCCTTAAATCCAAACCATTTTATAAACATTCCTTCAGTGCTACTCATGTCTAGTAGAGGAAAGCAATCAAGATCACAACTTAATTGGTTAACTTGGTTTCTTTAGATGGGACTTTCACATAGTTTAATTCATTTACTGCCTCCTTTTGTAGATTGCAAAGGTCCCTAGGCACCTAACTTCAGCTTCTGCATACATGCTCAAGTGATCCAGCTTGGGTGTCTAGATACCTCCCTACCGCCCATAACTCTTTGCCTGTCTCCTGAATTGACATTGACGGCACCTATATTCTCCACAAGTTTCCAAAGGGAACTGATCCGTTTACATTCTCAGTGCATACCTAACTCCTACTGACAGCAAGGAGTCCTTTACAAAGCACAGCTGCCATGATCATGTTCATTTAGGTATATGGTCAGTGGAGGTAGTATGGGGAACTACCCTTTTGTAAAGGTGAGAGCAGCAGTTAGTCTTGTGGTTGGAGCACTCATCCAGTCAGTGGAAGAACTCTGTTCCATGCCTTTCTCAGCCCAAGGGGATTCAAACTCACATTTCCTCCCTCCCAGGAGAGCACCCTAAGCACTATGGTACAGGATACTGCAGCTGGATGCCCATCCATCTTTTCTGCTGAAGCAAGGCCAGTAGGCAGAAAAGACTGCAGGAGGCCAGGTTTATTTTGATTTTTATCCAATACCTGTTGCATGTAAACCACCTAAACGGTCTGGGGAACAAGGTGCAAAACCCAGGATTTTTTCCACAGGGCAAATTTTCAGCCAACCTTAAGTGGGCTTGCAATGCTGAGTATAATTTGAGCTATGTAAGCATCCAAATTCCTTTTTCCATTGTAACTCTCTCTCACCATTTCAACAAGTCTCTCATGAGATTTCACCCCCACAGTCCAGGTGATAAGTAATTCAGTGCATGTCTTAGCTTTCCTTCTAACTAAGTTTTTCTACCCCTCATGTTGCAGGTCTTCAAACTGACCTAGAACAAAATGAAATGCTACCTAGAACAAAATGAAATAAAAACATGATTTTTGCCTGGCAATACCACTGATTACAATATCTATCAAGGAACTAAATAGCTAAATGCTTTAGGGCATGGAGAGGCAACACTTTTACATTGGTGTAGCTTACATCAACTTTTTACACTGATGTAGAACCACATCAGGATCCAGAGCAGATAGGCATCTCTGTGTTACCTGAAAGAGCTACCTGGGATGCCAGTACAGACATTTTAGCCTGGCCTTTCAGTAGGACTAACATGGTTGTGCTGTTTCTAGCCATAGTTGGCTAGCTCCAATATCTCTGGATAGCAGTGCATGGTACTGTGTAGACATACCCATTGATTCTCCTGTAATGTCTCAAGAGGAGATCTTATGTATTGATCTTATCCTGAAGGTATGTTTAAAATCTCTTGCTGCCTTAAATCTAAGTGGTTTGAACATGGGAATGGGAGCCAGAGACTACTGAGACTTTGTCTGGAGTACTGGCTTAGTTATTTCTTCTCTTTGTCATGTTACCTATTCTGCATTGTGGGGGAAATGGTATTTGCTTACCTGGCTGATAAAGGTGTTGTGTGATGACTGTTTAACATTTGTACAGACCCTAGAGGATGTAAATCATTGTGCAAGTCCTGGGTATACATATTATTATATTCCTACTGGATGTGACATAAGTTAAGATCTCCGATACAGAGCTCTCTCTTCCACTTCTCTGCCAACACAGGTGGCAGGGTGACCAGAAGCACTTTAGGAAAGTTCTCCTGGCTAAGACTTGGCTGCTTGAACAAAAAGTGATTAGTGAGATGGTACACTAGTCAAACAGACCTTCAAAACAGCAACGAGAGAGGCTGGTTCCTGAATCCAACTGTGTAATCATCATAAGTTTCTTCATATGCCTCACACTATTCTGGCACTGACTCCTTTATTTTGGTCTGGTAACAGCAGTAGAACACAGCATAGTGCCAAAGCAAACCTGTCTGCCTTGTGTCTCAAAAGCAGCTGGATCCATACAAGAGGCAATAATAAATTTCCCACGCATAGAGATGAGCCAGACTGCAGTGCTTTATTTGTTTGCGGCTTTGTACTGACTTCCCTACCTTTCTGTGTAGTAAGGTGTTATTTAGCTGATATGAACCGGTGACAAAAGCAAGGTTTTTCAAATAAAGGTCAGTGCTGCAAGGTAGATAGTCACTAGTTTTGTGCAGGTTTGAAGGAAATGGGAACAGGCTGCTTTTTAACCAGCTTTGTTCACCTGTGGAGAGGCTAGTTATAGTTACTCTGAGTTCGCTGTGTGCCAAGACAGCTCAAGGCTAGAGATGCCATTGATGTCAGGGCAAAGGCAGGCTCTCATCGTTATGCATTCATCCACACCAGCCAGTGAATGTAGACCAGTAGCACACAGAGCAACCTTTCAAAGTCATACTGTGGACTACTAAAGCCAACATTACTCTGATTTTCTCAGTCTGCAGGTGAAATCCTAGACGGACCAAAGTTCCTCCAAGTTTATATCAGTGTCAGTGAGAACTGAATCTAGCTCAAAGCTTCAAAGAAAATCTTCTGAGGCAGTGTTTCATTAACTCTATCCTGCACAATGACTGAAAGAACTCAATTTTAATCTGTTGCCAAGAAAACAATGAACATGTAGTAGCATAAACTAACAAGCCTACAGGGAAAAATACATAATGAGAGACAGTAGGATAGACATTGTTATACTGACATTCCCATAACATAAAGAAAATATGGCCCTTTTGCCATGCATTATGACATGCATGTGATTGCCACCAGATCCTTAGAAGGATGTCACAAGGTGTCAGGAGACAAGCAGGCTAAGGCTTGTCCCTGCCTAGCCAAGCCCTTGCCCCCACTGCCGAACCCCTCAGCAAGGAGGTAAGTACTGCAATATATAAATTATTTTTTGAAATTGGGTGCTGCTGAATTCACAAAAGTTATGGAGGGGTGCCTCGAGTCCAAAAAGACTGGGAACCGTTCTTCTAGATCCTTGTAATAAATGAAGTGGGCCAAATCCTGAAAAATCTGTCTCATTAACTTCACCAGGATTTGTTTTCTGAATAAGGATAGAATTTGACCCTTTTGTAAAAAATGAATACCAGCAGTTTCATCAACTGTTATATCTACTCTGTCTTTTGAGTAATTTTGTGCCAAGTTTGTTTGAGATGTAAATCCCATGAGAGATTTACAAGAAATGCTCAAAGCAACCTTTTACAATGGCATTCAGGAATATCATATTATTGGGCAATATTGTTCTTGATTTTCAGCTGATAGGACTATTGTCAATGATAGAAAGACTTATTTATTTAGAAGCTACTGTCAAAAAAGAAACATTAATAAGATGGCACATCTCTCTAAATATTTAACCCTTTAAAATAGTTTCTGAATTAAGTAACAAATTGTAAAAAGGCAATCATTCCTGTATTAAAATACCCAGTTCTATGAGCCTATGCCTGCATGGAGCATAAAATACAGAGCTTTTCAGTCACTGAAATTCTTTATCTTTTAGTGTAGAGCTTTTACCCATTTTAATAGATTTTAAAAGACTAATTTTCCAGGGAAGGTTAGTGTCAGGAAAGAAATAGCTTATTCTAAAAATAAATTTCCCAACTAAATTGAGACATGCCAATTAAATGCGGTGTCATTTTAGATGAAAATTCCTATGAGGGAATGCTGTTCATATTTTAATTCTATGAAATAACGGTTAACAGAGCTATTTGCAAAAAATAGTGAAATAGAGCTTATGAAAACCCTGTCAGATAAGATAGTTGGATGCCTTTAATAAAGGAATCAAGTTAAACTTTGCTAATACACTCTAATTAGCTGAGGTGACTGAGACTTGCGGTGAACTATTGAATTAAATAGAAAGAAAGTGGGGATGAAGGAAAAAAGACAATGAGAAAGCTTACTTACACAGAAGGCCTGTAGAAAGGGTCCCATTCACACTGGTAGGCTTTGAATTAAGCCTGACATGGTTAACTACATCGTAATTACACCTCAAAGCAGTTCTTAGTATAGGAATAAACATGAAGTAGTATATTTAATAATATAACAGTGCTGGATACAGACTGAAAACATTTTTTGCATGAATGCAAAAATCTTTTAGTGACTTCCATTTGTTGTTGTGTTTGGTGCCATATTGTATGTGTTTGCCATGATTATTTGTAAGATTGAACTGTATTAACATGGAAGCTTGCAGGAAGCAAGTGTTTAGCACCCAGACAGCCTTGCAAAATTGCCATGGAAACATTCTAGACTAGACCCAAGATCTGCTTGCCAACCTCTTACCAGGGTGATCGATGATAATGACCAAAAATGTCGTTTGACAATAAGAATTACTCCCCTGGTCAAACAGAATTTTGCAAGGCTGCACACATCTTGAATATTGGCTTAAATCAAATTACAATATTAAACATTACATTGAAGAAGGGACAAATTAGATCAGACTAAGAAAAAAATACCTACAATTACTTCCTCCACTCTGTCTTTCAGTGTATTTTCTCTTCTGCCAGTCTGACTTTTTGGCTCCAATCCTGAAACCCTGTCAGATTAGCCTAACTTTAAACACAGATATAGTTTGATTGAGTGAAAGCTTTCTACCGACTTCAATGAGATAAGGATTCACCCAGTGAGTAGAGCAGAATTTCTCATGTTTGTAAAGTTAAGCATATATTGGCAGGATTGCAGACCCTTCAATTATAGCTACTTTGAGCCAAGAACTGTCTTGATTTTTCTGTTTCATGCCATAATGAAAACACTGTTAGGGCTTAAGTACGGCAATACATGCATATAATTCTGAGATTTATTTGTGACATTGCGAGCATAAGAGCAAGAAAAATTCATAATATATTCTACAGAAGATTTTGAACCACTGTAGTTTGAGGGTACATGTGGGTGTTACATCAACCTAACTAGGGTTAACTTGATCTAAGTGCCAGTCTTTGCAAACATTTGGGGAGGTTACACTGGGCAAAAACAGTGGGCCCAATATAAATTAGTTCATGTGAAGAGGTGAAGTAATTTAGATGGGAATGGGTTACCCCAATTTAGTGAATAACTGCATATATTCAAAGCATAGCCCCAGAGCTTAGAAAACACAGCTGCTTGCCCCAGCCCCACCTTTTCCTACCCTTCCCACCCTGACTGGGGTATTTTTCGCCCCTTGACATGCCCCCCCAGAAAAACAACCTCCGACAAGCCCCCAAACACACCCTCCAGCCCCTCCAATCCCTCCAATGCTCCCCCAAGGACCCACTAGCACTCACATGATCCCTCCCACCCCTTCCCCGACCTCAGGTTACTGACACCAAGTTCCCAGCACAGCTCCCAGCACAGGCAACCATGTGCGCAAGCCACTCCCCAGCTATAATCATGTAAGTAAGCCATGTGATCATAGACCAGGCACAGTGAACATCTATCTGCACATACTCTCAGAGAACCACCTATTTGTAGACATTACACAAGCAGAGAGGTACAGGTCTCCAGATATGACTGTTCACTGAAAAATATTCATATTTAGAAAAACTTATGAAATCTTAGAAATATGAACCTTAGCTAACTCTTTGTAGAGGAGCAGAGCATGACTGCCAACATCTGAGCGTGAATTATGGGAGATGTGTATTCGTTAAATGCAGATTAGCAATGTTCTGCTGTGACTAAGTTGTAACCTATTACCTCTTACTGCATCCTTTACACTTTTTATTTCTTTTTAATATCTATGCTGATGAGCCCTTTGATATGAAGATGCTCACTGTGAGGAGCAGTCAGTAGAGAAGGTCTGACTGTAAATCACATATTGATATACATATTATTAAAATTCCTGTAAGGATTTGTCCCAATTAAATTGAGAACTGAGTGAAGAGTCAATCAATTGAATCAAGGCCTGGACTATTTAAAGATATTTGCTACCACTGAGAAAAATCCATAGCTTTTCTGATTCGATTGAGTTGTTCACTGAATCACTCGTTCCAATCTCAGTATGAAGCTGATTTTAGCAAGAAGCTGTGCAGGACCCAAGCTATGTTTCTTTTGGCAGTAAAGCAGTCTGGCAGTGTATGAGCTGCTTCCACATAGCATGAAGCACAAGCATACATTAACAATGATGTTGAAGAAAACTGTAACATGCAACATGGGAGATTGGCACATGCTCTGTAAGTCAATCCAAAGAATCAATTACAGAATGAGTCTCGGTTATATTTTTAACTAAATGATGTTACCTAATCTTCTCACCCACCTAGCAAAAAACAGGTAATCTACATGGGGATTTTTCATTCTGCAGCTGCTAAAAGAATCAGGCTCATGTGCTGACTAATGACTAGAATGGATCAACTGAACATTTCATGATGTGGAATAAAGATAAAACATAAGACAGCATTTACCTACATAAGCTGGGTTTCACTTATAATAAATAAATGTTTCGCTTCTCAACAGACGTGTGAAGACTACAGAGACTGTTTGGCAATGTGCCCCAAATTGTCATATCTGCCGTTATAACCATCTGTCCAGTTACCATTAATTTGATGTTTTAATGTATCTCCCAGGATTTCATCCTAATAGGATGGTGTACATTTTTCTCTGCTGCTTCTATGAGATTGAAATCTCCATGCAACCAGCATTGCTGGCAGCTATAACAGAACCTAAAGGAACTAACCTTTCAAAATGGTTTGTTTTCTTCTTTCCCAACCATGAGAGCAATGGGTCAAGTCCTTGACTCAGTTTTCATCAGTATGAATACCTGCATAGTTACTCAAGAGTTACTCTGGATTTATATTAGTTGAAGTCAGCTTTGGTTGGCTAAAGTCAGGTGTATTTTGTCTGGGGTTAGTCTAATGATTACTTCCCTTTAGAATGGGGAAGGGAAATATGCCATGAATTGGATTTTCTTTAACAAAATCAGAAAGTCATGATTGGAATTAAAGATCATAAAAGTTTGGCTCCTAACTAGTACTGGAGGTTTAAAGGAGGAGTTGCTATGGGTATGTCTATACAGTACATCAGCTGGTCCTGTGGAGGATGGGACTGAGCATGCTCTGCCCAGACCTGCCCTCCGGCTCCAAAAATTCAATGATGAGGCTTCTCTAAACTTGTCTCCATCAGGCTTGAAAGCAGCTCTAGGGAATGAGCCTGGAGTAGCTCTTTGGCAGATTCCAGGGCCTGTAACACGCCTGCACAGCCTTGGGCCTATAGCACAGCCTTGCATGTTCCCCCCAAACCCCTGCACCAATCTTCTTGAAACCTGGCGGGCTTTGTAGCCTCAGTAAGAGCCACCACCCCTGCAATTTTGCCCCCCCCCCCCCCCCCCAGTTCTAACACCCAACTGTGACATGAGTTTGGCTTTCAAGAATATGGGGTACAGTTCCTCCCAAACCTCTCCATCAATCTCCTTGAAACTTGGCAGGTTTCATGCTCTCAGCAGAGGCTACCATCCCTGCAAGTTTCATCCAAGTTGGACAAAGAAGAACATTATAGATATTTCATTGATTCCCCATTATACCCCATGGCCAGATCTCTGAGGTGGCTCCAAAGCTTCGGAGCCACTCTGGCCAGATCGAGGCGGAAACCCGGTCCCGAGCTCCGGATCAGATCATGGCCATCCAAAGTGGCCAGATCCAAAGCTGGATCAGATCACTGCCGACTCGCACAGGCCTACTTGCAAGCACTGCTATGGATACCCCCAGAGTGGCCTTAAGTGCCTTTCAGGTTTGAAGCAGACTGGGGGTCAGGTGAGTGGGGCATGCTCAAGAACAGCCCAGCAGGACATGGTGCTGCCATAGTGCAGACATATGCACAGTCACCTTTGAAAATGACTAAGGTTCATCGCGTTAAAATTTTACTCCCAAAACCTTGTCCATAGGAAGCTTTTAGTGAATCAGGGAATTCTCGACCTGGAAGGATGTGGGCAGTGGGGTTCCGCAGGGCTCGGTCCTCGGGCCCGCACTGTTCAACATCTTCATCAGTGACTTGGATGAGGGGGTAGAAAGCACCCTGTTCAAGTTTGCTGATGACACTAAGATGTGGGGGGATGTGGGCGCACTAGAAGGGTGCAATAGGCTACAAGCTGACCTTGACAGGTTGCAACGGTGGGCGGATGAGAATAGGATGGGGTTTAACACTGATAAGTGCAAGGTGTTGCACATGGGGAGGAAGAACCGGCACCACACTTACAGGTTGGGGAACTCCCCTCTTGCCAGCACGGAGACGGAAAAGGATCTTGGAGTCGTCATTGACTCCACGATGAACATGGGCCGGCAGTGTGGGGAGGCAGTCAAGAAGGCCAATCGTACCCTGTCATGCATCCACAGATGCATCTCGAGCAGGTCCAGGGAGGTGATCCTCCCCCTCTATGCGGCACTGGTCAGGCCGCAGCTGGAGTACTGCGTCCAGTTCTGGGCGCCACACTTCAAGAGGGACGTGGACAATATGGAAAGAGTTCAGAGGAGGGCCACTCGTATGATCAGGGGTCAGCAGGGCAGGCCTTATGAGGAGAGGCTACGGGACCTGAACCTGTTTAGCCTCCACAAGAGAAGGTTAAGGGGGGACCTTGTGGCCTGCTACAAACTGGTCAGGGGGGATCAGCAGGTATTGGGGGAGTCCCTGTTCCCCCGTGCGCTGCCAGGAGTGACCAGGAATAACGGTCACAAACTGGCGGAGGGTAAGTTTAGATTAGATATTAGGAGGCGCTACTTCACAGTCAGAGCGGCCAGGGCCTGGAACCAGCTTCCAGGGGAAGTGGTGCAGGCTCCTAGCCTGGGGATTTTTAAAAGGAAGTTAGATGAGCACCTTGCCGGGGTCATCTGACCCCGGTGCTCTTTCCTGCTAAGGCAGGGGGTCGGACTAGATGATCTACCTAGGTCCCTTCTGACTCTAGCTACTATGAAACTATGAAACTATGAATTGAAGTTCCACCAACTACACTAGCCGTGGGGTTCTCTTTGCTTCCTTGGCCTAAAATGCCCCATGTGCTCCCTTCCTTATCTTTTAGCTGCCAAAATGAATAGTCACTCTTTGGTTGGATGTTCAAACTATAGTCTTCTCCTCTTTGACAGCTTCCCTTCACTTGCAAATGCTAATTGCTGACAGTTTTGCAGCCTACTGCCCAGTTACAACTGCTCTGCCATCGTGCGTGTCTTTAAATTCAGAGCAGGTCAGCTGCGTTACCACAGAAAGATGACTCGGGCACAACATTTGTCTTTGAATAAAATAAATCTAACAAATGATAGTGCTTTTCCAGCAGTTAATCTTCCTCAGCCAGTCTGTGGTCCTCATTACATTCATCTCTCTCTCTACATGGGACTCCTGCATGCTAGAAAGATAAAATGCCTTCTGTAGCACATGGCATATATCTGCACTGTGAAAAAGCCATTTCAATTTGCATTTACAACTGTGGTATTCCTAGGACCTCTGTTTGCAGCCATGTGGCATCTCTCAGCATGGGTTCATTCCCTCTCACTTCTGATAGCAAGAAAGCAAAGTGGGGGGTAGAAAGGCATATTCATTGAATCTTGTGCCACTCACTAGACAAATGGTATTGCACAAGGAGTAAAATGATCTCCCATTTCCTTGCACATTCTGTTTTCTCTCCTTTTGTGATCCCCATTTGCTTTTTTTCCCTTTTGCTTCTTCCATCTGTTCTTCCTCCCTCCCCTTTTCTCCCCACTCCACTGTTCCATCATCTGTCTCCGGATTTCAACATGCCCTATTGAAAACTTCTCTGTAATCTCCCGGGGTTGCTGGACAAAAGCCCAGACCAGCAACAAGTTCACTTCAGCTTCTGTCTGTCAGCTCCATAAGGCAGGTGCAGCCAGATTCTGGCTGTTTGGCTGATTATTTCGGGCCAGGTTCTCAGCTGAGAGCTATCAGAGTAACTTCATTTACTGACATGGAACTAAGCCCTGGAGAATGTCTTTTAATTTTTAGTAGCTTGCACACAGCTTAGTAAACAGAAGACTCTTCTGAGTGACCCCAGATGAAGTGGTAGAAGGAAGTGTAGCATTGGGCACAGCCCTAGCCACACATATAAATCAAATTATTTGCTGACTTAATGTAGCAGGAATATAGTTATGTCAATATAGATATGATTATTTATACCAGCTGGGGATCTAGATCCCAGTGTACAGGTTTGGTCCTGACGTGCACAAGTAGTGAATTCATGACTGTCTGTGGTTGGATCGCTATGGTCTCTCTAAAGTCAAGGTTGAAATTGCATTTCCATTGCAAGTTGCACCCCTTTCTACCTGCAGCAAAATTAAAAAAGGGCTAGCTGTAAAATTGCACAGGTAGAGCCCTCCAATGGAGAAAAATACACGTATATGTTTTGTGATGATAATCAAACATGGGGACTAGTAGAGCTGGATGCAAGGCAAGCAAAATGCTTTAGCAAAAAAGTTTCATTTAGCATGTATAGAAATAGTCCTATTTTTCATATTATGTCCATATTTCCAACTTCTTTTCAGCTTTTGCAAAATGATTTGTGATTTTTTTTTAACCAATGTGTTTGCTGAAATCGTTTTTATTAAATAGGCTTTTACCTGTTTCTTTTAACAAGAACTCAGTTTTCAGTACCAGCACAACATTTTTGGCAAACAAAAAAATTCAATCATGATTTAGAAAACAATTTCTCTATATATATTTTAGCAAAAGATGGTGTGTACAATGAACTTTGTAAATAATTTCTACCATATGACTGAAACTCGACTGTTCTGGAGACAGCTTCTCAGGGTCCAGTGTGTCTGGAAAAGAGTGAGGGAACTAAGGACTTTAACAAACTTTATCGCCTTCCATTCTGAATGGAGGGTGTTTTTCGTCAACTTGTCTTCACTAATATAAATACATAGGAGTGTGTACATCTAGATCACAATACAAAAGACTGCCAAAATTAATACAATACTATACCTGCAAGTCTTCACATGGGAGAAGATAAGAAATACATCCACAGGTGCTGAGTGTTAGTTACATCATACGCTATCAGAAGGCATTCAGATATCATAATACTGATAGCAATATAAGTATATATGTAGACCTTTTTGTCACCAGTCTTGCTTGTGGGAAAAGAAGAATGTTTCCAATAAAACTAGTCTGTGTGAGAAAAATGTGGCCCAGGCTTAGTGCTTACATGTGTGCCTGAGCTAGTAACACAAATATTGTTGTGGTTCCAGTGCCCTTCATTGCCATTTTTTCCTAGTTTTTTTCTTTTGTGCGTGAGATGGGGAGGGGGAGGTATTTGTTTGGGGGTCTGTTTCTGTTACATTTTGGTTTCTTTTGGTTTAACTTACCTCTTCAGGATTTCAATAGCTTTCCTTTTTCAGATTGTTTTTTCCTTACTAGTTCAAGGGCTATAAAACTGCACTCAGGGAAAGCTGAGAAAGCACAGTCCTACATTAATCAATAATTTTCAAGCACTCCCCCTGATGTTTAAGTGCATTAGATGTGTTTATACTGTTGAGACCACTCATCTCTTTCTCTCTCTGTCTCTCATGCCTATCAAAAAACTTACTTTACTTTCCAAATTGAATGAGCATATTTTAGAACACTAATGCTAATGAAAAATATGCAGAGGTATCAGCTGGAGACCTATCCCCTAAAAAGAACATAGGGTGCCTATAGACATGTGGGGATGCTGCTCTGACACATTGTAATTACTCAATTAATTGAGTCTGCTGGAGCGTGCTAATTAGCACACTCCAGTAGCCTCCGCATCTTGTGTATCAGCGTCCCTGCACTTCAAAATGGTGGCAAGGGCACTTTAACTAAAGCTCATTGCACGCCACCATTTTGAAGCATGGGGATGCTGATGCATGAGTCGCTGCAGGCACTTTAATTAGAGCAGCTCTAACTAAAGCACCCCTCGCCCCCAGAGCATGTGTAAAAACACCCACAGATTCCAAGATGGCTATACTATAATTCAACAAGTACATTTCTTTCTAAATCATTAAACGGATAGTTTAATCATTTTCAAAAATAAAGAGTGGCATTAACATAAATAAGACTAGCACCAGCATTGACACTAGCTAGGATAAATTTTCAAAGGCTATCAAGCTTTGTGCTTCAGGACAAAGCTGATCACCAGCCAAAGACAAGAAGAATTTCCCCTTGTAGTATAATACTATACATTTATGCACAGTATGGATTTTTCCCTTTCTCTGAAGCATCTGGCAATGGCCACCTTATACAATGCATAAGACAGGATGCCGGACTAGATAGACTATCAGCCTGTTCCATTATGGCTGTTCTTATATTCCTGTGAGCTTTACATGAACTTCTGATCTTCACATTTTTATAGTGAACAACAGACCTAGGTAGTAAAGTCATACATTTCCTGACTTTATCTACACTGGATAGCCTTTGGCAGCTAAGTCCATAAAATTGCCTATTCACTGAATGTATGTCATATGTCTTGAGGCACTGGAGGGGTTAATGTAATGTATAACCAATATAAGATATATTTAATGATCTCTGAAATTGCTTCTGTGAAACATCCACATAACTGCCACAACTCGATTTACTGCAGATCCAGCAAATAACAAATGTAATTACTTTGGAATCAACATAATATTAGGTCAGACTGACTTATATTCCCCACTTTGCTAGAAACTTAATATAAATCTGAACCAACTGTCTGTCTCCAATCATAGTCACTTGGTGAGCTCTCCTAAGTGATATCAAACACAACTGGAAAATATTTTAAACTCTGAAAGTTTGTAATATCCATTTCCACCCTCTCATTTATATGCTATATTACTTGCTAAAAGATTTAACATTTGCTTCACAATGTTAGGATTCTGGCTGATAATTTGAGGTGTTAAAACAATGTTTTCATATTGGTCTACCTCAAACTCCATCCTGATCAACCCTCAGTCCTTAAAGTTTTACACACTGTGTTTGATAGATAATCAGATGAAGGATATAGTATGACTGGATCAAAAGCCTGTGATAACATCTCATTTTGACCCCAACTTCTATACAATGCATTGCACATGTGCTTGACAAATCACAAATCACTTCCATTATTTACATCCATAATTAGACTGAGATTTCATTTATGAGTTCTTTCTAGCCACAGATGGTCAGGGATCCTGGCTGTGGGAAGCTAACGTATGCAACAGAGATCAGCTCATCACAGAAACTCCTACTTTAAAAAAAATTGTGTGGCACCAAACTGTAAAAAACTGTAGCATTGACTCGAAAAGCTGAGGCCAGAAGGGTTTCTTTCCCCTCTTTGCTTTTTATCTGTGATCAGTTTCAAGGTCTTACTGTTTCCCCACTCAGGAGCTGCAGCCAGACTTCCGTATGACAGTGGATGCTCTCATTTGCCCATCTCCTGAAGGCAAATGCTGAAAGCCATAAAGAATCCCTGGCAGCAAGACTCTGGGGCAAAGAGACGCCTTGATATGATAGCTCAGGGAGGTTACTGGTTAATAGCAAAAGAAAAAGAAAAAGTCAGATATCTCTGTTACTGTGATTTTGTAATAAACCTTCAAATATAAGGCAGCATCTTTTTCGTGCCCTAGTTACGATAATGAGCTTCATTGGCCTGTAGTATTGATGGCCTTCTTATTGAAAGTTACACAAGAAAAACAAACTTACAACCTCAAATTTGAGAAAGTGGTTCTTATTCTCCTACCTGTTGAATTTCCTAATTAACCTAGTTTGCTTCTAGCATACCTGCAGGTACTTAACACTGAACAGACCATATATATATAAAATGTTGTCTTTATGGCAGCTGGACTCTGGAAGCAATGTAGGTCTCTCTAAGGACCTTGTTACACATTAATTTTAGGTGACTCCTGGAGCTCTTAACCCCTGGATTGTCCACACATTAACACCTGAAACTAGTTTTAAAGACTCTTTAGGTGGCTTGAACTTATGCCACTCCAGGGTCGGTTTATCTCTGATCCATGGCAACTTTCAATTAACGGAGCCAGGGAGAGAATTTTTTAGGGATTGGTGAATCTTGATAAGTGGGGAGGGGGCCTTCTATTTCTTATTTTGGATACAGGAAATATGGATTTGATTTTGTTGCCTCCTCCACCCCTGCCCCTCAAACTTTGGGACCAATTCCAACTGTATCTCCATTCCCACTTGCAGAGATTCTGCCAATATGAAGCCCGTTTTCGAACATTTATCATTTAGCTGCATAACCCTTGTTTCCAGCTGGAACATAATAGATGCTTGTGTTATAAGAGCTTGCTTCTGGAGAAGACCTTTTGATTTGTCTGAGTGATTTTCTTGACATGCTGCCAGGACAGGATTTGCTGCTGGGATCTTCCTTTTCCAATGCGTCTGAAGCTGACTTCTGCAGCTCCTTCCAACACACAAGAGGACACACCAGGAGTATGCATAAGGAAGGCCCTCTGACATTGCTGGCACTCATATAATGAGGGTGCTTTCAGAATAGCAAATGTATTAAGACTATAGATTTTATTTTGTACAAGAAAAACTTGCCAAGCTTTAGAAGAGCCAATATCCTCTGCAGAAAGCATACTATATGGGATGCTAAGAGGCAAAATATACACCAAGACAGGAAAATACTTAGAGCCTCATTACACATTACACCATGAGCCACTCAAATGTTGATCAGTGTTACCGCTAGCTCACATTTGGAGCAGTCACATGCTCAGGCCTGGAGGACTGAAAGTTAAGGAACAGCCCCCTTCCATGCTGCCCCCGCCAGGGATCCTCCCCTGCCCCTTGGGAGGTTCTCTTCCCTTCCTTCCCCCATCCCCAGGGCTTCTTCTCACCCATCACGTACTTGTGGATGCCCAAGCTGCCTATCCCAGGAGAGCAGGCAGGGAAGAGTTATCCTGCTTGCCTGGCTTCTGCTGCTGCTGCCAAGCCGGTGTTTGCAGGGGCCACACAGGCAGATTAACCCTTCCCTACCTGCTCCTCTGGGACGACAGCAGAGGCAGCACAAGTAATCTGGGGGGCAGCGAGCAGGGATCTGGGGTGTGGGGGATGGCATGGGGGCTGTGGGCCTGATGGCACTAGCAGGGGGAGTGTGTGTTTGGGGGGGTTACACTAAACTTTAGTCACTCTAGGCTACAGGTTAGTGTAACAGGAGCTTGATAGAATTTCATGGCAACACAACCAGGAGTACTGTAATGAACAAGATAAAGCTTGGGTAAAACAATCATGTTGCAATACTAATAATATCTACAACTCCCTGCATTCTCTCAAGCAGAGAAATATCTTGGTTGGTTAAATCATAATATATAAAGAGATTTATGTAAAATATATTGAATTCATTCCTCAAGAATTTAATACCTATGTGCAGCATGACATTTTTTTTTCTACACAGAATATTTTCCTGCTGGCAGCTGCTTATCATTTGGCACACTCCCACAGTAAATTGAAGCTCAGATTTTTTTTGAAATTGTGCACACTGTCATACTGATTACATGCACAAGCTCGGCGCACAAAATGTATGCACATGTTCTGCCTGCAGAAATGTAGTTCTGAAGGCCCAGGTCAGACATTTTTAAAACATTTTAAAAAAACAAAATTGCAAAGTATCATTTTCCTTCAATGAAGTTAACTGACAGAACTGAACTTGATAAAACTTAAGTCATGGGGTTTATAAAGTAAACAAAAACCATTCTACACTAAGGAAAATGTGCTTTGGGTCATTCAAATGAGTTTAAAACTAAAAATATGATTCTAGGGCTGCTGTAGACCTATGATTTAGATTTTAAAACCATCTGATGTAACTCCTACTGTAATACTAATAGAGTCACCTATTTGCAAAATCTACCCATATGCTAATCAACAGAGAAATCTAAATACAGTGTCAGTAATTTATTGCTGGCTGACCATGAACTTGCAGCACTTGGAAGGCCCTTTATGAGATGAAACCCCAGTACAAATGCAAGTTAGGCATTCAGAATAACAAGGGTATCAGAAAACTTCCAGTAAAAGTCTGGTAAGATTCTCCATCATTCAGATATTGCTGTGAATGATGATGTTTAAAGATGATAACTTTAAGCAAGATCAGATCTTCATATCTCTAGTGCCCTGAATCAGATGTAGAAACAAGGCCCTTTTCTGAATATGAAAGACAAACTTTTTGCTGAGCAGGAAACATATTCATTCATCCTCTTTTTAACAGATCTTACAGGACATGTAAGACTGGTCTTGTTGGATCAAAACCAGGAACATAGGTTTCATTCATTTTCATTCTCCAGTAAGAATATAAATGCTCCCATCACACTGGCATGCAGAAACAAGGAATGTTACACTGCTCTGACAGCTAAGTAGGGATATTGAACTGTTGCACACCACGTCCACTCTCAAACAGCTGATCTTCAAAGAAGTGGCCTACTGCAAAAGGAGTGTTTTCAGTGCACTGCACCATAAATCTGTCTTTTGAATTTCCAATATTTGTGCTAATGAAGACTAGTAGAGACGTAAACGTTATTCTGCCAGTTAGGCAGAACATAGGGCCTATCTTCAAACATGAGTTTAGAGCGTCAGTGCTTAAGTAAGGTCTGAAATTTTCTCTCAGTGGGTTTCTGCAACCCCTTCTTTGCAGAATGTTTGGTGTATTAGAGAATCTATCCTTTATTCCCACTAACATCCAGTAGCCCGTGCTGTGGAGCTCCTCAATGTACAAACATAATACACCTTTCTGAACCATAGCACTCCAATTCTGCCAGTGACCACAAAAGGAGGGGCATCTGTTGAGCCTAAGAAAACCTAGCAAATAACAGAACCAAAGCCAAACCAAGGCAGACAAGTAGAAATAAGAAATGTTTCTGAGAAAGTAAGGGAAATCTCAGACAAAAGTTTCCTTGTGTGATTTTTCAAGCCAAAAAGTTCTGAATAAGCTTTGATATGTTCATATATTCCTTGCCATTTCTGTATATTTATTTACGGTAAAACTCTGGACTTAGAGGCTCACAGATATAGGCTTAGAGCAGCCACCCTTTGCTTCCTAGTTGTTGGTGGCTGGATAGTAAGGAAATGAGTTACAGTGTCTTCTACCTCTGACACCAGTCTAAATCCAGCCAAGAGTTGACCAAAAGTCAGTGATGTCATGGCTGTTTGATAGCCTGTGTACAATAAATTAGCGATCTCAGTCCACTTCCCCATCTGCAGCTTAAAACCACACAAATATAGTAAAGAAGAGTCCTCTGTCTTATGCTTTCTTTTTTCTAAAGGCCAAAATTTGAGGAGTGTGGAGGAACTGCAGGATGAACTGAATTCAGTTGGATTTCAGAGGCTATATATCTAAAAATCAAGACTTGAATGACTGGGCTGTTAATCCATAACATTTTATGCAGATTAAATTTACCCTTTTTAAATAAAAGAATGATGTACCCCAATATTTCTTTCATCCCTTTGCCCCCTTAGAAATATTTCTCTTCTGAATCAGCAGCTCATGTGTTTATCTTTCAGTCTGCATGCCAAAGCTCCTCTTGCAAGGGGATAAATTGATCATATTCAGGTAAACTATTTAATATCCTATCCCAAACAGCTGCAAACATAAATAATAAAAAATAAATATGTGCTTTACCATCTCTTTTTCATGATGCATAAAAATGTCGTATGAAATTTTATGCTGGTGCACATATTATTTTGTGCTGACAGATAAGCTATTACATATGCAACTTCTACTTCTGCAGTCCTTATTAATGACATGAAAACTTCTAAATGCAATATGTTCTCATTATAGACCTAAAAAATGGTATTAGCTTTCCTTTCTTCTCTCTATAACTAACTTACCAAATATTTTGCAAGTGCCTGTAGTCATTACAGCACAGAATTTCTTTTCATAACATAATTATGATTCCCAAATGTGCTTGCTATTATTTATTCAGCAGCTTAAAATAATTTGACCAGAATATTAAAAAGGTATTCTATGAAAGCCTCATTGCCTTTAGCAGATATCAAAGGCACGGGCTTAGTTGTAATCTACTTCAACTAAAGGCGCTTTTCCCAATAATCCAGTAACCATATGTCAAAAAAGTAGTTATCAGTGAAAGCCAAATGCTTGTTTTCTTCTCTTTATCACCAGATTACATTTACCCAAACCCTAAAAGATTTCAGAAGACCAAAATCCCCCTATAAAAAAGAGATTGGGGCAGGAGGTAAAGGGGCATCATTTTCATGTCATACTGTGGTTTTGAAAAGAAAGATCTAATGTAGGATTTCTCCACACAAATAGAAGTATGCAGCGGCATCATAATGTAAAATGCATTAAGCTGTCAAAATGAAGATCCTGTCTTCAATCATGCAAAGTCCCTCCAGACAGTAATGTTAAATATTAGATCAAGAAATTTCCTGTCCAAAAAATAAGAGAATAAAAAAGAAAAAGAAAAGAAAAATACCTTTACCCTTGGAGAAGAAAAAGAGAGAAAAATGTATTAATTAACAAGGTGTGTGCCACAGAAGACATGAAATAAAATAATGCTCTTTTTCATTTTTTTATCAGCTGCTTGCAGTGGGTAATTATAATATCTACATAAGAACCAACCTTCCCACTAGTGAATTCAAACAAAATAAGAACTATTGGAACTATGACTGCTCATGTTTCATATATGGCATGTGGGGAATTGGCATTGCCAGGCACTTTAAACAAAAGTGGGAAAACAAGAGGGTCCTGAAATGGCTGGAAAAAATAACAGTTGACGTAACACCAAACTCGGACTACCACAACCAGAGTCAGCTCCATTCCATTAACCCCGTGCTCCAGCTGCAAGCCAACAGCCTGTCTTACAATTCATGAAAGAGCAGCAAGAGGTAGTCCAGCAGAGCTGGAGCAAATTCAGCTTGCAGTCTAACATGAACAGCAGTGACAATTCCAAAACTGAAAGCAGGAAAGGATCCTGGCATTGCTGCATCAAGAATTTAGCTTGATTGCATTTTCCAGGCTACTTATAAATCCCGTCTTTTCTTTATCTAGAAATGACACAAAGATTTTGCTGATCACTTTTGACAAAGAAGAAGTTGTAGTTGATTTGAGGAGACATCTTGGGGCCCTTTTTCTTTAGAGGAGCCAAAGGCACATTAGGTCCCCGATGGAAAAAACTGAAAGAAATGCCCTCCTTCACAGGGAGATTGTAAAAATGATGCCTCAGGCTACTGTACGGAGCTAGCAGTCCCTCCTGTTCAGTAGGATGTGGGAAGCTAGGCACATGATGAAGTTGCACCTATATTCATTGTGGGAAGATTACTGGTCTGCACATAAAATCCAGAGTGCCTAGGACATGTGCTAAAACTGTGCTCTAACATGGTTTGATCTGACAGGCTAAGGTTTTGTTCACTTTTAGTGTAAAACGGTTAATCAAATATCAGCTACTACAACCAACATCTGTTTGGGTTGCCTTTGTTTCTCAGCTGTAAACATCTTATGAGTGAAAAGCTATGGGCTGATTTTGGGAAGGTGTCCCACTTATGGCTGTGTGCTACAAAGCTTCCTGGACCCTACTGAATGCTGAAGCAGCCAGGAATGAGTAAGGAGAAAATCTCCTGCCATGGATACAAATTTTTTACTGATAGCGGAAGGGACTGAGGAGAAAGAAGACAACTATGCATTCATGGTGGCAGGGCTCTCATTTACCGACTCAGCCAGTCATTTTGTTGATGATGACAAGGGTATTGCAAATCTGGTGAAACATTCCTATTCACAGGCACTCATTGCTCTTCTGTGTTGGGAACCAGTCTGTGGACCCTAGAAACTATGAAATTATGAAACCTGTAACTGGAAATTTGTCTCCACGGAACCTAAGGCTTTCAAACTCATTTGTAACTGTACTTGAGAGACAAAGTGGGTGGGAAGGGCTTTCCAGAGGAAAAAGGAACTCATGAGTTGGAACAGAAAGTACTGGTAGGAAACCACAGGAAAAGCCAAACTCAGGAAGGAACCGAAGTTAAAGTATATGTTGTATCACTAATATAAAGCCAAACCTCAGCGAGTTTGCTGAGATAGAGTACTAAGCAATGATCTGTGTGTTCGGGGGAGAGGTGCCTGGAATTTATCACAATCGTTCTGTTTAACCACGCTGTTGTACTGCACATGTACCACTTTTAAATGCATCTCCCAATGGAGAGGGAGAGAAGGGAAAAACCCTGTGTGCTTTTTAGAAAACCTCCAGTGAAAACCATTCTAATGTGCCACTGACAATAGTTTTGTATTTGTTTCCTTTTTCAGTTTAAGGTTTAGAGCTTAATGTTTCTGAGAATCAGCAAACTGAAATCATAGAGCAGGGCTGTCCAACTCATGGTCCACAAGCTGCATGCAGTCTGCAGAGGGTTAATATGTGGCCCCCTGGGCTCCTGCCTGGTGGTCCTCCACCCTCCTCATTGCTCTGGCTGCAAAAGCAGCAGCTAAGTGTTCCAGGCTCCCCCTTCATCCAGTTCCTGCCTCCGCCCCTGGAGCTGGGAAGGGAGATGGGGCCTGTATGCGCAACACTGTGCAGAGGTAGCACCCATGAATGGTGCTGTTTGGTGCAGCATAGCAGGCAAGAGGGAAAGGATCCATGAACAGCACAATGCAGCACAGTGGGGAATGTGGGGTGAATGTCCATGTAAGGATCCATACAGCCAAGCAGAGGGGAGGAGTGTCCATGTGTGCTGGGGTGTGGCAGGAGAGTGTGCCCATTCCACGTGTAGCCTTGGAGATAACTAGATGGTACTGATGCAGCTTGGGGCCTCCAGCCACTTGCAAGTTGGAGAGCCCCGGAGGACAGGGATGACAGCTTATTTGGTAACAAAGAAGTTATTTTGTTGATGATGACAAGGCTATTGCAAATCTGGTGAAAATTCCTACTCACAGGCATTCACTGCTCTTCTGTGTTGGGAACCAGTCTGTGGACCCAGCATGCTTCTTGAGTCTGGACAGCACCCAGAAATTTCCCATGTATCTTCTTCCCTCAACTGCCTAAAACTTCCTGCATATTTCTGTGCAGAGTCCCCATATTTATGCCCTTTTCTTTGGTAACTTAACACCACTCCATACTCTGGTCGCCTAAAGGCAGATAAGAGAGAAATGGTTTTCTAGGGCAGGAACCACCTTGTGTCACAGTTTCCATTTCCAAAGCCATCCATTAAAATTTAATGACTGGTCTGGACGTCATTGTGGATGACAGAGATGCATTTATGATTTCACAACAACTGCACAATAACTTTGTAAGATCAACCCAAAATTCATGTTTTAAAAAAAGTTCCCCAAGTCATTGTATAAACTTAAATTGTGATTGAGCTTTTCATGTTGACTCCAGTTTATCAAAGATTAAGCATATAAATAAAAAGAACCAGTGTCCTTTGTTGTTCCTGGGGTCACCAGTGTTGTTCCTCCATGTTTTCTCTTACTCAGTGTAGTTCAGTGTCAGACAAAATATATCCAGCCCACGGGACCCCTAAAAATTTCAGAAAATTAATTTTTATCTGCCCCTGGCTGCCTATCAAAGATGACAAGTGCCAACAGCAGCAGGACCCAGCGGCTAAACAGCAAGGCCCACCCGGCTCTGACCCCCACCCCCCTCCCACTCCAGCCCCAACCATAACCCTCTGCAGCTTCTGGCCTCTCACGACCCTGGAGTCATTCCCTGCCTCCCTCTGTCTGAGTGAAAAGTAAGATAAGACCAGACAGAGAGAAGGGGGGAAACCACTGTGAACCGCCTAGCAGCTGGGAGCTGCGCGGTGCTGGCCAGACTGGGCTACAGCCAGAACAGGAAGCAGCAGGCAAGGGAGGGAAAATGGTGGCAGCAGGGGGACTGTCTGCAAGGAGCAGCAGAGGCTATGGGAAGCAGCACAGGGAGTGGCAGCAGCTGCAGTAAATGGCAGGGGCTGCAGAGAATGGTGGGGGAAGTGGCAGCAGCACAGGGAACAGCAAGGCAGCAGGATGCGATGGAGGAAGTGGCAGTGCCTGCAGGAGCCAGTGCAGGAAGTGGCATAGGCCATAGGGAGCAGCCCGGAAAGCAGCAGTGGTGTAGGGAGTGGCAGAAGCTGCAGGAAGCAGTTTGGGGAGCAGCAGAGGCCACAAGAGAGGTGGTTAGCAAATGTGCAGGACAGAAAGCAGAGCAATGGCGGTGGCAGGTGGGCACGGAGCCTGTGCAGGTGCCCTGGGACTGACAGAGACCCAGGGTGGGATGGCAGGAGTGCAGAGCCTGGGCACAGGGTCTGCCTGGCTGCATCACATGAGGCTCACATGCAATCTGCAAGAGCCACATGCAATGGAGATGGCAGTCCAGCCCAGTCTCTTTCTTTCCCATCCCACCCACCGTAACCCCACCCCACCCCTCTCCATACTCATCCACCACACCGTAACCCCACCACACACACGCATCCACTCCCCAATCACCCAATCACACCTCACCACATACACCCCCTTACCACCTACACACAACATTCAGTAGGACCGTATTTTGAGCTATTATGCAGTCCCCTCTAGATACACTTCATAAACACACAAATCAATACAACAATATTTTTAAATAAAATTAAAAAGTTATTGTAGATGTTTTATTCTTTTGTATATGATTTGGGATTTTTTTCCAGTTTCAAGATTGTAGCACCCTTCCTCCCAAAAGGAGTACTTCTGGGGCAAGGGGAGGGACTTCTGGTGGCAAACATTAGGGGTTGCATCTCCTAAGCCTAATGGAAATTCCAAAGATTTCTAGGCTTCCCCTTTACATGAAGTAAGCAGGTCTGTTTACATCAGGCCTTTAGATAACAATCAACACCTCTACCAAATTACCCTAATCCTCAGACTTCATGCCATGAATATCAAAAGAACATTTGAAGAAAGCATTGCATTTAAAAGTTTGTAAGTCCATCTCATGCAGTTGGTTCAATAAAAGATAACATCCACAAAATCCTTGACTTCATCAGGTATGTTCTAGACACTTTGGCACCACCTTTATCAACCTTATTGAACCTTCCTCCAAATGAAGGAAGAGTCTGCTGCAAGGATCTCAATACTCTGAAACCTTATAACAACAGGAGGTGGAAAGGCAGGAGCAGTAGAAACAGTGTATTGGGGAACAAATCAAGAATCTGGAGCCACTTACCCCACATGGAAACACATGCCCAGGTCACAGCAGAGTCTGTCAATCTTGGATTGGCCTCATCAGCCATCTTTGGACCTGCAGATAAGACAATCGCAGAAGACAAGCTGCCTTGACTGTGAGGGATTGCCGAAGATGTTTCAACCTTATTAATTAATTTTAATGCTCTGCTGCCTGTCACGGGTACCCTGGTGATATGATATGGGATCATCCTGTAGTGAGGCTTGCTTCAGTCAATGATCTCAGTAAAGCCTTTATATGAGTTGATTATGCATTGATCAGTGCTTATATTAATCAATAGTCCAGCAAGGCCTATATCTTTCATTATTTTTTATTTAGCACATGAATAGATGCACTCACTAACAGAGCACACTCTCAAAAGCAACATTCTTAGCTAGTTGTCCATTCAATCCCTTAAGCAGCCTATTCTTCATGCTTGACTATTGGCACAATCATTTGTAAAAAAATAGGAAACCACTTAGTATTCCCACCTTCCAATATTCAATAAGCATATTAGTGAAGTCCTGTCTTTCTCCTTGTCCTCCAGGGAGAAACAGGAACACTAATCTAAATTCACTTTTTAAATTGATTAAACAATATTAGATCCCTAAGTATATTTTTTTATTCAGAACAAAGTGCCCTTAATTCCATTTAGCTTAATTTACTTTGGAAGTGAATTTAGTTAATCTGGAAAAACTTTCCTTTGTAGACAACTCCTAAATGCAGCATCTAGGAAGAATAACATCAATTGTCAATAGTCCAATACCTGTTCCATGTTTTTTGATGGATTTGAAGTATGAGCTATAACTGACCAACTCCCCAGGCTACACTTCAGTGGTTCTTGATCCTGATTTGAAAGGATTAGCTGTGTGGCCCTCTTTATCCATTCAGTTGCTCACTTCTCTTTCAAAATCTGTAAGCAGACAAAGCCAAAATTGCCAGGAAGACTGGTTAGGCACTGATCCACTTATATCCACTTATATCCATGTTTGATCCATAACATCAGCAGCAAACACTGGACGGTAGGACTAGGATTCAGAGACCTCAGCAAATTGAAGGATTGGACCAAAACAAATTTCATGAGATTCAACAAGGACACATGCAAAGTCTTGCACTTAGGGAGGAACAATCCCACACACCAGTACAGGTTGGGGACTGACTGGCTAGGTAGCAGCTCTGCCAAAAAGGACCCTGGGGGTTACAGTGGACAACAAGCTGAATATAAACCAGCAGTGTGCCCTTGTTGCCAAGAAAGCTAATGGCATGCTGAGCTGCATTAGTTAGGAGTTTTGCCAGTAGGTCAAGGGAAGTGATTCTTCCCCTCTATCCTGTACTGGTGAAGCCACATCTGGAGTACTGTGTCCAGTTTTGGGCCCCCCACTACAGACAAGATGTGGACAAATTGGAGAGAGTCCAGTGGAGGACAACATAAATGGTGAGGAGGCTGGGGCACATGATTTCTGAGGAGAGGCTGAGGGAACTGGGTTTATTTAGTCTGGAGAAGAGAAGATTGAGGGGGATTTAATAGCAGCCTTCAACTACTTAATGTGGGGGGGTCCCAAAGAAGATGGAGCTGGATTGTTCTCAGTGGCGGCAGATGACAGAACAAGGAACAATGGTCTCAAGTTGCAGAAAGGGAAGTTTAGGTTGATTATTAGGAAAAACTCTCACTGGAACAGGTTACCCAGAGACATGGTAGACTTTCCATCCTTGGAGGTTTTTAAGACCCAGCTAGACAAAGCTTTGGGTGGGATGATCTAGTTGGTGATGGCCCATCTTTGACCAAGGGGTTGGACTAGATGACCTCCTGAGGTCCCCTCCAACCCTAATTTTCTATGATTCTATGAAACAGAGCACCCTTCCAAATGTACTCTTTTTTGAGAGGTACACAGTGAATAGACAACTAGGAAGAAAAGTGCTAGACTGCTAGTGATGATATTACAGTAACTTGCCTACCTAGTTAATTGTGAGAGGTTTCATTTTCTCTGGATTCCTGTTCCTTAAGAACCAGACTGACTCTCCCCTGAGTCATTTCACACAGACCTAAGAACAAATGTGAGATTATGAGGACTACAAGTTTTCCTCAGAACATGACATCAATGTTTTTCCAGCAACTGGCACAGCAGTGGCAGTATTTGTGCAGACAGGGGTCTCAGGTGCTCCCTAGCACATTGTCTAGACTCAAACACCACAGCTTTTGATGAGGTAGTGGTCATGGTGCTGATGGCTGGTCTACATTGCTGCTGCTCCACTATCTGCCACCAGATGAGTTGCATGGTCTGTAGCAACACAGTGAATTTTAACTGAGTCTAGAATAGGCACAAGAGTGAACACTGCCCAGGTCAGCAAGCTAGAGACCAAAGTGGTCTACATTACTTTATAATCTTCACAGTTTATGCCTGGTGGCATAGCAGAGCTGAACAAATCTGCAGGCAAAGAGGCAAGATGGTTCCCAATCTGTTACTGAAACCTTAAACTATCTGTAGATTCTTGGGAGAGCTGAAATGATATTGTGACAGTGTGCAATGTAAGGAGGCAAAAGAGAAATCATTTTACAAGTAGTCATTGCATGCTAAATGCATATTAAGCTTGAAAGTTTTCCAGTAAGTATTATAACCTCATTTAGCTTGCAGCCCTCATCTGAGCTTAGATGATAACATAGGAAAAACCATAAAGCCTTTTTTTTTTTTCAGTCTGGAACCGAATAGCATGAATAACTTAAACATCACATTTTTTACTTTACAGCTCCCTCCATAGAAAAAAGCAATAAGTTCTGTTCATGAAGCAATTTCAAATTATGAATTGGAGTCTTCCATTATCCTTTTTGATAGCTAACTGAATTTAAATTGAATTACCCTCTACTCAGTTGGACACATGAAAGCCTAAACTCTTTGCATTTATCCCTATCCATTTGCTTACCAAATCTTACCTCAGTATTTGACCCACGTTAGCATTTGTTCAGACCTTGTGTTTATTTGTAATTATGTTTATATGGTGCTTATGGTGAGTGATGAATTACATATTGACTAAGCAGACCTAATAACCTATAAATATGACATGAGGGGACAGTTGTGTCTTTTGGCACTGTCCTCTGTTGGGGGCATGGACAGGTCTACTGTCTCCGCATAAGGATTCCCAGAGTCCCCTGGACGCAGTGGGGGAGCGCTCACTGCACAACTAACTGATTAGTGAAAGATCTGCAGTTGTTAAACCCTCCCTCCTGCATTGTCCAAACTTGTTAATGAGTTGCCTGGTGTACTCTCCAGCAAAGACACATGACACCACAGTGTTAGCCTCTGTCACATGTGAAAGAAATGAAAGAAGTCTCCTCTCCTTTGCTACAATGGAAAAAAAGAGAGACGTTTATATTTTCCTGGTCCATAAATCACATCATAAACCCAGGATTGCCTTCCTCAGCCTCTGATCCTATAGCTCCCACTGCAAAAAATTTGATCCCCTTATTTCACTAAGATAATCACCTCATGGCTGAAATGGTCTTATCAGCCAGTAAGGACAATGAGCCAAGAGTCGGACCTGAAACACAAAACTTCCATTTTACTTGGCACCATTTTTTTTCCTGCGTAACCAGTTACACAAGGGTTAAGGCAGAGGAGAACCAAGACAGTCGCAAGGTTTATACGGGGAAAAGCCCAGAATGAAACTGTGAGCTCAGCACCGCTGCTCGGGACAGTGTTACCAGGGATAAACACCCTGCTGAGAAGTCCCTTGGGTCTGGGACAGAAGCTGCATAAACCAGTTTGACCCAAATCAGATAAGTCTGACACTACATTCAGCCAGGTTTATCTTAAACTAGTTTCGGCCATTTTGAAACTGGTTTATGGTCAGAATTCCTGTTCTGTTACAGGTTTAAGCCAGTTTCTGAACACTTAAACCACTTTACGTGTAACTTCTGTCCCTAGCCCCAAAGACTACTCTACAACAGAAACAGAGGAAACCTCAGGTGCTCAGGTAAGTTTTGAGGCAGCATCTGGATTCCAAACCTCTTTGATTTGTTCATCAGAAGACCCTAACAGAAAGTGTATCACGCAACTACTCTCTACACAGGAAAAAATATTTAGTCCTTTTACCACGTGTATGTCGCCGTCATGTCCTTCAGCTTATATATTGCATCAAATGGGCAGATAATTACAAAGAAATAGTCACAGACATAGACTTTAGCCCATTTCAAGGTCAGACTCCAAGCAATCAATAGTGTTTATGAATTCAAGACAGTTTTGAAAAGGCAGCATCAGCTCTGGCAGCAACATTAACTCTTTGCATAATTTATTTCCGCTGAAAATCATTTTTGTGCCATATTATAAGTCTCTCTGTGAGGCAGTCAATGCTACTGGCACTAGTTAACTTTAACTATGATCTGAACTTTATGCTGACAGATCTGGCAACAGATTGACATTCAGATAAGTCAGATTTGGCAGCCCATTCTGAAAGAAATATGATTTGTTTTGACTTGACAGCCATCTTCATCAAGGTGCCAACCACTGACAGGAAAAATAAGGACTTAGGCAAAAAAGAAAGTCCTGTTTAAATATGCTTTCCAGGAAACATTTAAAAAGTTAGAGACCCCTTTCCACAAGGCCATAATTTAATGCAGTAATAAAAGCAAAAGAAAGATGCTTGATATAAATCCTGACCATCAACAATTCATTCTTACCTTATAAGATATTTGCATTAACTCATAAACCATATGATTAAGATATCCAGGAGCCAAAATGCTGCCATAGATACTGCACTAAACAACTAGCACAAAAAACTCCTGAAAAGCAATTATAGAAAAATGCCCAACCAGCAAAGATTAGCAATTGAATTTTGAGCAGCATTACTTGGTTGTCATTGGGCTCATTTTTAATGAAAGATAGAGCCACACAGATTAAAGAATAATGTCGCAGATGGAGCTGATAAAATTGAAAAGAACCATCAAATTAATCACTGGGCTTAAAGGGCCTTGTCCATTTATTAGAAACAAAAGCCTTGGTCCACTAGGTATTGAAATTATGACATCTTTCTTTCTACATATTTTTCACTCAGTCTTGTAAAAGAAATAGATGGGAAATGTCATAAAGTCAAATTGGACTTTGAATGTCATTTAATGGAAAATTGCCAGCCATTCATATCATACACATGGTTGGAGGCCATCATCAGTGCTCTGGTCTGTTCATTGCCATTGGTATTCCTCCTTGCCCTCTGAAAGAGGAATATTGGGTCTTTTTATAAGTACAAGAAAAGACTGACCGAGGAGAATGGTTGCTTTCCAGTCCTCAAGGAGACATGCTTGTGGCCGTGCTTATTATTTGACATATGGCATCAATACTTATCGTGGCTTTGGAAAAAAGGTATTTGTAACCTGAACACATCTATCTCAGTAAGCCAAGATTAAGTAAATGTAAATAAAAGATCTAAGGAGTCAGTTTAGTAAAGCCATGATTCTCATTGACTGAGTAAGACTGCATGTGAAGGGGATGTGGTATTGGGCCCCTCACATCTTAATTCAGTGAAACTGAATTAGATGCCTTGTTGGGACTCCCCCTAATATTTTTGGACTGATACATTAGTTTCTTTGAACAAAATAATGAGCATAAATAATGACAATATAGGCTACATTTTGCTTTCATGTGTTCTGGCATTTTCCTAAACATCTCGATTCTTATATACCATATCCTAACCTGGCCATAGGAAGGACCTTTAAGATGTACAGATATAAGCCCCTTGTAATACTCCTTATACAACAGGAATCCCTGGTAATGCCTCTGCTCTGAACCCATTCTCAGTACTCTTGGCCATAGCTTATTTCTTGGGCCCAAATGATGCAATCCAATAGAATAGTCTTGCACAATATAGATGTAGTCTAATCTACACCAGAGTCTGAAGCAGAATATAGCCTTGAAAGGTTTCAGAATATAGAAGGGCAAAGGAGACTTCAAACTACCATCCCCTATAACTACTCCAACCTTAGGAATAGAGTAACTGTGCACTGACACCTAAGAAAGCACCACAAGTATGTGCTGAAATATATTGGATGGAAGCAGTTATAAGGAACAAAAAGAATCCATTATGTAGTCTGTTGTTAACAGTTTAACACACAAATCATTTCAACAATGTATTCGATTTGTAATTGTATTCTATCTGCAACAACAGTCTGGCTTTACAGCAGATGCAGAAGATTCCCATTTCCAAAGGGCTTCCAAATTCTAAAGCATTCAAAAGTGGTACAGAAAGTTCTAAAGTTAGAAAATAAACTTATTGTGGATGGATAACTAACCAGAGCACAATGGTTTTGTCTAAAAGAGAATTTAAGCACGCTTAAATTTAATGCACATTAGCTTAATGAGCATTAAGCATTTTTTGGCAGGTGTCTACACGTGGTGGACTTGAAACTAATTTTAGTTCCATGTTGCTTCCCTGCCATGTGCCCCTGTGGCCACTGGGTGAAGCTCTTAGCTGCTGGTGAAAGCACTTAGCAGCCATGTTGCTTTTCCTGTTGCCAGCACCCAACAGCCATCTTGGAAGCTCTGATCCCTCACAAGCCCCTTCCCTGCCCATAAGCTGTGTGCCCAGCCCAGGGGCAGCATGCACCAGTTCCCTCCTTGTCCACCCAGCATCTCCACACCAGGGCTGCCCCTGCCCCTGCCAGCTGTGCCTAGTGCCCTGCTGCTCCAGCCCAGCCCCGGCCAATGACAGGCAGTGCCCCATGCTTCTGCTGGCCATGGTGCTGACCCTGCTGGCCCCAGCAGGCCCCCTCTTCTCCTCCCCCCAAGCCTAGAACAGCCACGCACCCACCAGTGGGGGCCAAGGCAATAGCTGCAGGAGGCCTAGCCAACCCCCTCCTCCTGCATTCTCCTGTCCAGCCTGCCTGTCCTGCCACCCACACACCCCCTACCCACCTGCCCCACAACCCCCAGCACCACTCTCAGGACACACACATGGTTGAAACAAAACACCTTTATTGCCCTCACAACCCCCACCATATCTCCCCTCATCATATAGAGCGCCCTTCCCACTCCCTCCCCAACACACAGTGCCCCTCTACCACCCTCTCCACCCACCACATATAAAAAACCTTCTCCCCAGTGTCAAACTATTTACAAGAGTGTCAGTCTCTGTCTGCGAGTCCCAGAGTGGGGGGCCTGCTCTGCAACCTCCACCACCACCTGGAGGGCTACCTGCCTCCCACTACTGAAGAGGACATCACCACCAGTATCAATACCTTCCTCAGCATGTGAGACAGCTGTGTGTGTCCGCCCAATTGCAGGGGCACGGGCTGCTCAATAAAGTTTTGACCTGTGTCCTGCCTCTGCATGCTATGGGGGGCTGGGTGGAAAGTGCAGCTGAGCTGGGCAGGGAGGGATGGAAAGGGCCAGAGTATGGGCCAGAGGCAGGAGCCAGGACCAAAAACAGGGGTAGGGCAGGGATTGAAAGGGCCCTCCCTGCACTGTGAGATTTATTTTGTGTCCAGGGCTGATGAGACTTGCAGTTCAAAGCAAGCCTCCCCATTGGTGCCAAAGACAAGGTGCACCCAGTGTCCATAGCCCACAATCTATGGCAGGCCAGCACCTGCTCACATCCCCCCCACCCCCCCCAGAGGGGCTAGCACTGGTGGTGGCTGGCAGTGTCCTGGCCAGCTGCTCCTCGGGGCAGGGGCTGGGGGTACAGAGCAGATGAGGCGGCCACTGGCCAGGGCTCCCTGAGCTACCAGTGGGTGCAGCAGCCATGGAGGTCAGCAGGGTAGGGCACTGAAAACCCAACGGCCCCTTCTCCAATGAGATGTCAACACCAGAGGGGTCAGGCTGGGGCAGAGGCTCAGCCAGGCTGCCCCTGCTGGTGTACACTGCAGGATTCTGGCCTGGGTCCTGGGGCACTAAAACCTGTCTTAGTTCCAGCATGAACACATCTAGTAGACAGGACTAGCAACAACAGCCTGGGTCCTCTCCAGGAGACACACAGGAACTTCAGTACTGAAAGTCCTGTGAAGTATGCCCCAGGACACAAAACAGCCACAGGCTTTTATAGCCCACAGCTGCAGCTACGGGCTACCACAGAGGCAGCCCAGCCCTGGGGGAAGGGAGGCTCCCAGTCAGATGCCCTGGGGTTGGGCTCTGGGTAGCCCCTAGTGGCTGGGTAGACCCAACACTAAAGTCCCTGCATTAATGCATATTAACATGTTTACACATGTGTCAATGCGCTTTAACTAATCATGCCTGTATTTGATACTTGCTTTATGCAGGATTAGCTTAAAATCACCATTTTTAAGGCACATTAAGGGTGTGCATGTGTAGACATGTGCCCTTAATGCACCTTAAATTGGGCTAATGCACATTTAATGCCCACGTGTCAGCATGCCCAATAAAAAGGCTGAGTTTTTTTGTAAATTGAGGCTATTCCCTCACATGACATTATTTGCCAGGAATGTTGCTTTGCACAGATATTTCTGTGATTCTCATGAGTTACAAATCAAGTTTTTAAGTGCAAGTAATTAGTGACTCCCAAACTCTTCATTTTACCCACACTCCCTGTATATCACACACTACCAGTGTGTACTATTTTGCTGTACCGGGTCTTTCTATATTTATATTTAGTATATAAGTTTTGAAAGACAAAATTGATTTTCTGTATTTTACTGAAATATAGAAGGCCAACAAACTATGGGTTTCAATAAGGTCTAGCTGCATTAGCAACCAAAGTCACTTTGTTTTTTTTCTTTAATCATTGTTTTTCCCCATATCTCTACTACTTGTTTGAATAAGGGACTGACATGGACATTAACTTTCTTTAAATATTTTGAATATTACCACCTTAAAGACCCCACTCTCACTGGATTTCAGTTGGAAATATGCCTTTGGAAACCCTAAGAAATCAGAACTGCTAAATAAGAAATAGGGTTCCTAAGTTGACTACCATTGCTTGAAAGTATGAAAAAAATAAATTTGTAGTCCAAAAACTTCCTGGGGTCTTCCTTGTATCTCCCACAGGCATCAAACTGGTAGGGAAAACAATGTTACTCCCCCAATATATGCATCTACACTGAAGTTTCATCAATTTGTGCTGTCACAGAGAATCTAGTCATAACACATTGTGTAGTTCTTAATAAGGTGGTCATCCAGTGCCATTCCTGTGTGATTCATACAGCAATTAAATAGTTACTAGGGCTGTGTGAAGCTTCAGTCCTCGATTTGATTCGGCAGAGATTCGGCTCAATTCGGTGGCCGAATTTCTGAATCCAAATCGACTCAGAGGACCCTTTAATCTCTCTGAATCAAATTGGAACCCTATGAATTGATCTGGAGAGATTTGGAAAGATTCAGAGATCCAGACATAGACACAGCTTTATATGTTTTTTCTACATGCCTCTAGGTAGCAGGTGGCTCATGAATGCTGTGATGCTGGGGTACATGGAGTGTCCCACAGAAATGTAGGGGGTTCCCCAGAATGCTTAACAGCAGACCCAGAAGTGCACCAGAAGCACTTCCAGTCCACTTCCAGGTCCACTGGGGAGCATGCTGGGGTCCCCCACACCCCTCCAGTTCATCAACTGGTGCCTCCTGGGTCTGGTGAAGCACCTGGGGTCCCCCCACAGCCAATCGCTTAGCCAAGAGGGTGCAGGAGGGCCCCCCAGCATGCTCCCCAGTGGACCCGGACGTTAACCGGAAGTACTTCTGGTCCATTTCCAGGTTTGCCGCCAATAACGTGGAGGGCCTCCCGCACTCCTGTGGGATGATCCATCTGCCCCAGCATTGCAGCATTCATAAGCCGCGCCTGGTACCTCAAGGTATGTAGAAGAAACATTTAAAGCTACGTCTATGTCCAAACAGCTGGTTCTCTGAATCAGCATTGAATCGTCAGATTCAGATTTGGCCGAATCGAATCGGGGACAGTGATCTGAATCAATGAATTGAATCACTGTCCCCAATTCAGACTGAATCTGAATCAAATAGGGCTCACTTCACACATCTCTAGTAGTTACTAGTCAAGATGCCCTTGACAATTAACATTACTCAGAACTACTGTTTCCGATTCTCTTCAGACAGTGTGTATATACTTTCAGTTCACATTATGCAGGGTTTCTTTGCAACCGGAAGGGCCAGAGACTGAGGCCAGTCATATACTAGAGACTATTGTTAACATAGCTATGCTGATCAGTAGTAGCACAGTATGATAGCTGATGTACAGATTCAAAAGCTTCTAAACTCACCATAAGGATAAAATAAAATAAAAAATATGATACTGTCACAGGCTGCACCAAGAAGGTGTCTTGGCCCATCTCTAATTGCAGAGTGTGATGGCACTCATGGCAGGCTGCAATTTTATAGTACAATTATCCTATTTCTTTTGTTTGCTCACTGAAGCAGATAAAACAAATAACAATATGTGTGTCATTGGACTTCAGAAATAGTAAAAGCTGAGCAGAGTGGGGGCAATTTAAAGCTATTATTTCAAGTATTTTGCACATCCATGTATGCATGTGTACATACATTTCATATTCATGAAGTGGCTGCATTTCATATACATGTTTGGAAAGATATCATCATACCCCAGAGACTTAATTGTATTAACAGGAAGCTTGGGTCCATAGGGATAAGATAGTAGCCATAATGGAGGGGTTACCAATGAACCATGACTCAGACAATTGTACTGCAGGGTGCTTATACATGTGACACTATTACCTTGTACATATTACGAAAACGTCACCTTGTTCGGCTTAATGGCATCATGCTGTACACTTCCAAGAGTTCAGGGGTTTTAAGATGAGTTTGCATTGTTGCAAATTGCAATGATGCAGCTGTCAGCTCAACCCCCAGCTGCGGAAAAGGTGGACAGGCTCTGCTGGGGGAAAAAATGGGATTGGGCCCCTCACCACCTCTGCCTTCAGCAGACTCCTACAGTTAACAGGATGCCTGGGGCCATTTGGGAATCAGCTGGCTTGCCCCTTGGACAATACGGGATGGTGGCAGGAGGGTGGCTGGTTTGCCGGCACCTGGAGAAGGTGGTAGGGACAGTGTACAGGGTGCCAGACGCCCAGGCAGGCTCCCAGCTGGCCGGATGCTGCCCCACTTCATAGGCACCCGATCCAACACTTCCTCAAGCTCACCCGTGCTTCTAGCGCCCTGTGTACCATCCCCGCCACCTTCTCAGGCCACCAGCACACCCAGCTTGCCCCTGGGACAGCATGCGAAGGTGGCAAGAGGGCAGCAGGAGGGCTGCTCAGGTGGTCTGCTATGTCAGAGGCAGCACCCAGCCCAATCCAACTGTTCCCTAAGCCTACCCACTGGAGGCCCACCAGGTGCCGCTCCCCAGGCAGGCTTGGGGAACAGTTGGATCAGGCAGGGTGCTACCTCCGAGCTGAAGCAACATCTGACCCACTAGCAGCCCACCCAGGTGGTCCCAGCAGGCACTGCTGCCATGACAGGAAGGATCAGAGATCCCCACAGTTCAAGGGCCACTTGACCCACCAGCAGCTTACCCCCTGGATGCAGGCTCTGAGGAAAAAAAAGATCAGGTCCCTTGCAGTAGCATGATGGAAAATTTGAAATGGTTTCATCCTCAGAGTTGTATTCTATGCTCCACCACTTCAATTTAGGGGGCATAGAATAAAAAATACCTGAGGACTAAACCCCCATCATGTGTACAAACACCCTGGTGTCATATCTGCAGTATTTCCAGGCCCTGCTAGTGCAGAAAGCAACTGACAAGGGGCATCTCTACACTACCACAATTTTATCTTGTGCAGACATATCCCTGCTAGCTTTCAACTAGCTCCCTTAGCTGGTAGTTACCTCAGCTAAGTACAGTAGCTTAGAACTCAGTATGGACGACTAGCCAAATATTTACCCAGTTTTATTAGCAGGTTTTGCAACCCCCACTGGCTGCAGCAGAGACATGCCCAAAAACTGTAACTTATCCCAGTCTCATCATTCTACTTAACCTTGGAAAACTTACCATCCAAATAGCCCAGCTAGTTGAGGTCACCTGCCATCATTTACTGACTGAATCGAGCGGATCCCTTAAATATAACATCATTCAGCAATCCAACCAATTTATTCAAAGTAAGTATGAAAAATAAGCAAAGAAAGAAACATCCACCCCCACCCCCGCCCCTGCTTCCTTTGCAAATAAGTATTTGAGTCATTTACAGAACCATACACCAAGGTTCATGCTGAAGTTGGCAGCTCCTGGCATTATCACAAATACATGCAATATCACCTGCTCCACAGAAGAAAAAGGACAATTACATCATATAATGAAAACTGACAGTTCTGAAGTCTGAAGCTAGCTCAAGTTTCTAGGGTACACCCACAAAACAAGCCAGCCCAGAATTCTCCGCTGCACAAAACTTTGAAGAAGTCAGTGAAGCATAAGATGAAGCAAAAGCTGTGTTATTCGGGCTATCAAACCCTACTGTCTTTACCACTCAGGCAGCATTTTTTCCTAGGGGAAGATATGTACCTTAAAAACCAATGATAGAAGAACTCTCCAAACATTTGAGCAAAAGAATGGAGGTCTGAAGAGTAGTTATGACTTGTATAAGCATTTTTCTTAGTTTTGCCTCTTCTTCCCTCTTTATGAACTTATTACAGATGGCACAGCTGAAAGGGACTGCCAGAAATTCTTTCTACTGATATTTGTGTCTAATATTTTCAAAAATAGGAGGCTGACTTCACATGAGCTGCTGGGACTCAGCCCTTGTGAAAGTCAGGCCGCTCAGATGACTAGATATAGACTTGGGTATAATTTTCTCTCTTGAATCTGTTGCAGGGCAATGGGAATCTAGCTCCCTGAGGGTCCTTTGGAAATCTTAGCCTGGATTTTTACTACTGTTTTCAATTTGTGAGATTAAACATTAAATGCTACAATATTCAGCAATAGCCCTTCGGATCAGGGCAGGGCAGGCAGTGGAGCAGGGACTATGACGCGGCTGCAGTGAGTTTTTGGGTGGCACGTGCCCCCCCATGCCATGCCACCGCTCGCCCAGCTGGGGCAAAGCCCCTGATTATCCAGGAAGTGCAGGGAGGCCAGGTTGGCTCCCGCTGCTGTGCACCGCTTATCTGGAAGCAGCGCAACGGCTCAGTCTCATGCCAGCTCTGCGCCGGCTGGGCAATCGGGAGGGGGCATAGCCTCCACTCCCAGCGCTTTTTGCCTTCCACCCAGAGTGTAGCCCCAGCTCTAGCTGCCCTGAGCAGATCCTGGGGCACATGCCCCCACCCCATGCCCTCCTAGACTGGCAGCGGGAACAGTGGCAAGAGCCACCGGACAAGCCGTCACACAAGCAGCTCCTGGATCAGTGGCCCACAGTGGCGTAAGCTGCCCCCCCCCCCCGGAGAACACTTGCCCCAGCCCCAGTCCCAGCCTCACTCGCTGTAGGGGCATTGATCTGGTCAATTCCCCATTTATAACATTGTTCTTATGGGAAAACTGGTTCCAAGTTTTGACATTTCAACTTAAGACACCATTTTCAGGAACCAATTGTGTTGTAAGTCTGAGGACTGCCTGTACTCAGACTTGGGAGTTGAAGTGAACCAGGCAGCATCCCTTTACTGTGAGTGATACAAAGGAGGAGATTGATACAGCAATCAAAAAGATGCAGTTGCTTGCTGTGCAATAGCAACAATTCACCAGAGTGAATGTGCTTTTTCAGAGCCATCCCTGACACTGCAGTTTTCTTACAATAATGTCAGTCTGACTATTTAGCTCTCTCACTGACATGTAGCCAATCTAATAGAGTACACCAACAGCTAAATTAACAGAATCCTATTGTTCACTACATATTAATCAATTGATTAAAGTTTATATGATGAAATGTTAAATAAAGCAAACTGACTCCATTTTTTATTGTTTTAGAATATCTGTGGCTTTATCACAACACACTGACTATTTTAACAGCAGTAACAAAGTGTCAAATTGTGATTTAAAAAATGATTTACAAAGTAGTGCTAAAATAACCACAGCTGCATGGGTTTGTTTGTTTTCTTAGTTTGCCATAATCTGAGGTCCCCCCACACTTCAGTCAAATTGAAAATGTCCATAACTCCAGGCAAACCAAAGAAGGAGCAACCCCTGAACACCATCCCATGAAGCTTGTTGTTTGAGCTTAGCAATGGGCAAATGTGCTAGTACCTCTTTCCTGTGTCTTTAAGAAAATAAGGAGTTAGTGAGTCCCAAACTATGCACAAATGCACATTAGCAATAGCAGTAACTACTGACATAAACTAATCAGTGACATACAATCTTACAATATAACTAACTACACATGTGTCCATGTAGGAATAAGAGAGGCAATTTCTGTTTGATGAAATAAAAAGAGAGGAGCCAGAATAGGAAAGTAAATAATGGGATGACATTGTCAAGAACAACAAGGATCTTTGCAACCAGTTCTGAAAGAATAAGGGCAGAGGCAAGATTGCATTAGTCAAGGCTAGAGAAAATGAGGTTGCAGTAACTAAGATACAAGAGAGTGAGAGTGTGGATACGTTTTAGCTGTGTTGATGGATAAGTGAGATCATATCTTAAAGACATGCAGCTTAGTATTTGCTTCATTCTTAGACCTAAAGGAGAGGAACTTGTACCCAAAAGCTTGTCTAACATATCTCCCAATTATATAGCTAGTCCAATAAAAGATATTACCAAAAAAAAAAAAAAAATTTGCCCCTCCTACATTTCCTGAATCATCCCTGTTTCAGCAACACACCATCCCTGCTAGACTGAAATGGAGCCAGGATGTGAAGTCTTAGATACCAGTCTGAATCAAAGGTGACACACAGGCCATGGGCCCAATTGAGAAGCAAACTGAGGGTGCTGTCCAGAATGATCAACAAAGAATGTGAAGCTGTGGAGAAAGATTAAGAGCTCTGTTTCAGCTATACTGAGCCTGTGCTGTGGGTACAAGTCATCCTGGAGCAGAAATCAAAGAGGCAAGCTGAGATTTTAGTTATTTTACCGATCTATCACACATCTAGAGATAGAGGACTAGATTCCCAGCTGGTATACATTAGTCAAGCCCTACAAAAGGAAGCACAGACAATGGGTTTGTGTTGATTATACATTTTCACCTGTGTAATCTGATTTTACACTGGTGAGCAGCCCTACACCAGCAAAAATCATTCTATTTCAGCATGAAGTTGCCCCACACAAAATGGCTGTATACTATTATCATGCACATGCTGCATCCAAGGGCAGCAATTCGTTCAAGGCAAACCAGTGGTAGGGCACAATCAGAGCACCTACAAGCAGCATCCTGAGAGAGCAAGTCTTCTGTCCACTCTGGTATCGCTTATATCAGTGTAAACATGTCTTATATCCATACTGTGTCTAACATGCAGTGAAAAGACCTTCTCTACACATGGTTGAATGCCAACACTAAATTTTTACAAAGTTGGCAAAGTAAGGAACAATGGCTGTTAGGGTTTTATGACTCAAGGAGGACACAATTCTTTCATCTGGAAACAAAAAACTGTGAGTGACTCTCCGTATCTGGCAAAATTTTTCCTGTCTTTCAATTGGGCAGTAAAAACAATTTTCATTTCAGAAGAGAAGTAATTAGCAGCTAATCTTGCTAGGGAGTTTTGAAGAAAAGATGGTTTATTGCAGTTACAGTAACTCCTGCCTCTTTGCGTAATGTCGAGCAATGCTTAAGTAGATAAGAACTAATAATTGAATTTTTTTTTAACTGGTGCCTTTTGCCACCTTTATTTATTTTCAAATAAAATGGGTCTGCACAAAGAGTAAGGTGTTTTCCATTGTAGGAATGGATTACAGAATCTGGCCTTGTTCCAATACGGCAAATTTCAGGAACCTTTGAATACACCCTGGCTGGAAGATCGAACAAAAATAGTAAAAGACAGTGTAGATGGATGTTCCATCACTTCAGCATTGCAGCTAGCAATGATGATTCAATGAGATACTTAAGAACTTACACAGCACTAACTCTATCAATTGTCCTATAGATGCAAGTGTGATGATTCAGATAATATTGGATGCATGACTAAGTGGCCCTGGGTGAATCGGGACTTAAACTCTATTTAAAAGTAATTCAACCTGGATCATATGAGGACAAAGTTTCAAGCACATCCCATCCCCTCATCCAAAGTCACTGGAGAGAACCTAGACAAAATCCATCATACGTGGGAGTAGAGCTGCATGATCTCTCTGTCTCCACAGAAATTAAATGACAATCCGCTGAGCTGAAAAGCTGATGTTTTATTTTTTAATAAAAATATTTCTGTATCAGAAAGAGAACCTAATGGCATTATAACGACCTGGAGGCATCTGGATAATTTCAGCAAGATCACTCAACTTTTCACATGGTATTTCATAACGAGTTGTACTTGATTTTAGCCAGTCTTCCCCTGTGTTTCCGCACTTTTCTCTAAGAAGAAGCCCATAAGGACACAAAGAACCTTCCATCAATTTACACTCATTTTTCTTTTTTTCTGGAGAATAAGAGTTGCTGTGTTTGGAGAGAGGAGGCTTGCTTTTTTCACTGTTATTGTCATCACTAAACCACACAGACGTCAGGTGTTTGAAACGTAATCTCTGGTGCATAATGTCAGATTCAAAGCAAAACTAGTACTTTTTTAATAATCAGCAACATGGATATTGTTCATTTTCTACACTTAAGCAGGCAGTAATCATATTTTAAGTTTCCACTGAAGAAGCCCTCTCATATAATTTACTAAATTTATACTATGCATAATGGAGTGCAACTAAAGGAGTATCTAAGTATGGAAGTCACTGTTTTAAACTAATTGGCCTTTTTAAATTAAAAGGCTTTTATAAAAATCTGTTTCTGTGTGACAGGAAAAACCAGTCATAATTACAGAGTAGTAACCCACGACAGATAATGTTCCAGTTTTAGAAAATGAGCTTTCTCGAATTTCCAGTGAAACTCTCTTTGTCTGAATCTAGTATCAGAATGAAGGTACTATCTGTCTATTCAAGCCGAGAGGCACTGAGTAAAGACTGTTCTCAAGTAGAATTGTTATATTAGTTAGTATTTACGACACAAACTGAAATAGAGTGACAAAACAGCTTTCTTTTGTTCAGCTAGAGACTGCTGCAAGTCTACTGAACTCCAAGGCAGTCTTCCATTGACAACAGTGGGCTGTGGATCAGACCTCTTATTAACTCATCTACAGCCTGGATCCTGTTCTTGTTGAAGTCAATGGCGAAGCCCTACTTGTGTTTGGTGGGAGCAGAATCAGTCCAGTTGAGATGATATCCCACTATCCTAAGGCAAAATCAAAGTGTGTGTTTGTAGACTAGTTTTTTAGACATTTCCAAATAATCAACCCAAAACTAGTATCATTTAAACACATGACATATGTGTATCCCAACAATGCAGTTGATCCAATAAAAAAATCATCCACAAAAATCTTTGGCTTTCAAATATTTCCTGGGCTATCATGGCTATAATCATTACAACAGAACCAAGTCATTTACAACATTGGTTGCCAGAGTTATTTCTTCAGATTGATTACTTTTGGCATTCATTAGGTGTAAAACCAACAATGGACACTCATGTTTTCCAAAACCAAATAATTTCACACAGTAGTTTCCCCAAAATATTATACACTGTTTGAATACTAAACTCTCTTTAGTTGCACACACATGTTCACAAATCACAGCTTTCTAAAAGAAAAACCATGCCTACATATCTGAAACTTAAAATATTTCCTCTCTCTTATCAAAAAGATTCTTTGATACAATTAGAAAAATCTTTCCTTTGAGTACGATCTACTTTAATGAATAATTAAATATGCCGTGAGCAGCCAACACCACAAGATTAAGACATAAAAAGCAAAATGGACAGGATGACTGGGGAAATCCTTCCAGTCTTGTGTCCTACATTCCTATGTAAATGCCCAGCTGGAATTTTATACAATAACATGACAGTGAAATTAGTCTTTTTAATAGCCAGCAATGAATACTTGTAATACTTAACAGTGACTGCTAATTTTCATATATTGGCCTGGCTGATGTTTTTGCTGTATTAAATCCTATAAGTATTAAATGTATCTTCTTGTTTTCTAGATCATCGACTTCTAATTTAATTTCACTTAATAGAATGACTTAAAAAATAAACAACTACTTTAAGGTAAATGTTTTAAAAAAATGATCTTAAAATTACTAAGCTCCAAACACGGTCAGTTGTGAGCCAAGTACAAGTAGGAGCAGTAGGAGCAAAACAATTCTCATCTTCACCTTTACATGTATGATATCTTCTGCATCTGGGTGTGGAAAAATCCAGTTTTTAGAATATTTCCAATAGACTTGTTACGGTTTATCCTCTCAAATGAGAAGGGCAAAATAACAATAAGACATTTTTAAGAGGTCGTCATTCCCAAAGTAACAAGTGGAGGTACAGAAAATATGTGAACAGAAAAGCATGGTTGTGGTTCAAAAATTTTCCTACTAAACACTGGATGTATCTACCTCTACAATTAATGGGTACAGCTACACAAGACATTTGCTGTGCAGTTGCCTATATAACTGTGTCACAAATGTCTCAGCATCTACAAGTGCGTAAAAATATTAGGGTGCACAAAACTAATAAACTCCCACAGCAGGATTGTATTTGTAAATAGAAGTACTATCCTGTTTCAGAGTTTTTTCATGAACAGCAGGTCATACATAGACACTAACTCAGCTGGCTGTACAAGGGTGCTTCAGTGCAGGGGCTCCCTGTCAGCTAGCCCCACACTGAAGCACCCTCATGCTTCCTCATGCAAGCACCTACTCTGGATTCCTTTAAGAGTCAAGTGGACGTTTATCTTGCTGGGATCCTGTGACCCCAGTTGCCTTCCTGCCCTTCAGGCAGGGCCTGGACTCGATGATCTTCCGAGGTCCCTTCCAGTCCTAATGTCTATGAAATCTATGGAATCCAGCCAGCCCCTCCACAGACCATTGAGCCCCGTTGGAGCAGCCCCAGGCTGGCAGACTGACCCCTCAGGCCCCCGCCAGCCAGGGCTGCTGCAACCCAGCTCAATGTACTGCAGGCCAGGTGCACGTGCAGACACGTGCCCAGAGGCAGGCCCTCTCAGAGGTTGAGAGAGGCCCAGGCCACTTCCATTTTTTGAGGCTCCCAATATATTAAAAAAAAATTAATTCATAGTGCACGGCAGGTGGTGTGGCCCAGTAAATGGGCCCATGAATGAGAGGCCCAAGCCAAATGGCTCTCCTGGCCCCCCCTGTGATAGGCCCTGCCCAGAGGCAATAAGCTCTGGAGAAATAAGCTCCAGAGCTTAGTGCTGTGCATTAATAGGCATGTGTAGACATACCCAATTTGAAGCAATAAACTCCACAGCAGTTTGAACCAGAGTAAACTACTCCTAGGTGCAGTGTCTACATGAACACCTGGTATGCAGCACTTTGAGCCAGGGCAAAGCAGTTTATGTCAGGGACACTCAGCCCTCAGTCTGGGTGGCAGCGTCAGGTGGCAGAGGGGCTGGTTGGGGCATAAGGGTGCTAAAAGTGTGGAGTCATGTGGCTAGGCAGCAAGCAGGAGTCTGGCCCCATGCTGGCTGGGCTGACTGGTGGCAATTTACACCCGCAGTCAGTAAATTAAATGTGTTTAATTGCAGTAAATTACCCTGGTGTAAGATAGTACTATCCCCAACAGAACTATCTTACTGTGTTGTTAATTAGTTTATTGTGGCCTAATACCATTGCATATATAGGTGGTGACGCTTTACCCTGCAGTTAATTTGTTTACTCTGCAGTTCTGCTTGTGTAGATGTGGCCACTGAATACTAGACTCATGCCCTCCATCTTGTGCAGCAATTCTGTGAAGCTTAGTGGTTCCCATGCTCAGGGATAATCTTCAGCTCTGATTCATGATTCACACCCCCTGCATAACATGCCCATTTTGACCTCTTTTTGATTAAAGTTGGAAAACTGCCATGTTTCAAGAACTCCTCCCCACCCCCCACAATTTCCCCAGATTTATATGGACGTAAGGCCTGCTTCACTAGAAAGCTGGCCCAAGATTTTTTGATATAATGCAGTGGCTCCTCAGCTGTGACTCCTGGTTAGCCTGTTGCTCATGAGAACCTCTGGCACTGCTTCGAGTCAGGGAAAATTAAAAAATTTAAACTGGTGTTAACAGGAAGAGCAAAGGATGACATCATCTGCAGCAAGTTCCTTGTTCAGTATCATCACCCTGAACCAATGCAAGTTGGTGACAAATGGGGCATGTCTACATGGGCACCCAACTCTGTATTTGTTACTGCACAATCATTTAGCACTTGCTTTAGCAGTAACCATTGGTCCTCCACAGTCCTGGTGCCGCATGGTTCATTTCTGACCCTACTGCATAGTAGCAGCAGCAGCATGGTTCATGCCCACTATCGCTATGTTGCCATAACAACAAGCTACATCATTGTAGCTCATCATCACTACAATGATGTAGTGTCTCATGTAGACTCACCCATAGTGTAAGATTTTCTGTTTGAAACAAAGCCATTCACTTTTGAAATGGTCACAAACTTGAAAAGCTTTCACTGGAAAAAAATTGCATAGCTCTGCCTCAGTCATGAAACAGAAATAAACTATATAACAAGAAAATGTAAGCAAATATAAGGACTCCTGTACATTTTCATGTGAAATGCATCTACTCAAGCTGATAAATAATGCTACAAACTTACAGAAAATAGTCTTCACTTGCACCTGATTCTTTTACATTTCATTGGCCAAAGGACTACATGCTTTGTCTGTTATGCGTATATAGCTGCCTTACTCATTATTTGTAATAAAGCAGATCATGATCTCAGCTAAAGCATTGTCACTGTAGTAATTCCATTGACTTTACTAGAATTATTCTGGATTTACATCACTATAACTAGAAGCAGAACTGGATCTTGGTTACCCAAAAGTTCATTTCCTGTAATATTTTATTTGGCTAACAGACAGGATACATAGCCTGTGAACATCGTCTGGTATGTTATGATGTTATGAGCCTGTAACTTGAAAGTTCTATATAAGTATGAAAATGTAATAGACACTAGTGTAGGATTATGGCAGTGCATCTACATGTGCATATTAATGCACTGCAATAAACTGCAGTGCAAAATATACCAGAGTTTATTGTTCCTGGGTGCACATTTGCACACGTTTCCAGGATTGCAGCAAATTGAGCTGTGTCAGAGCAGCCCTAGCTGGCATGGGAACCTGGGAGTCAATCTACCAGCCCAGGTCTGCTCTAACCTGGCTCAACATGCCACAGAGGGGCTGGCTCGGGCACAAGAGTGCTTCAGCATGGGGTTGGCCAGCAGGCAGCCCCCTCACTGAAGCACCCACATGCCCCAGACAGCCAGGGCACCATCTACATGTGCACTGCTGCAGAGTTTTTTACTCCACAGTGGGATAGTACTTGTATTTACTATCCTGCTTGTAAGTATCCTGCTGTAGCACTAACTAGTTTACTTCAGCCTAATAGGGGCAAAAGTATAGACACTGAGATGCTTACTATACAGTTAATTAATCTACTAGGCAGTAAACTTCTCCTGTAGATGCACCCTGGCAGTAGCAACACTGTTATATCAGCCATTTATATTCAATGAAAAAAAATTTTAATGGAAGCTACATTTTTTTCTTTCATTTAGTTGAACCTAGAATATTAAAGGAGAAAAATAAATTATTTAAAAATAAAATTTGTTGATACTCAGTCTAAGGAAGAAAAAGGACCTCAAAGAGAAACAGGATGTTTTGTAATATAAGTGAAAGACTAGTGGAGATTTTCATCTCCAGATTGCTAGTGCAAATTTGATTCAGCTCAGGAATAAATAATGAACAAAAGTTCTTACTTCTCAAGTATTTAGGTATTTAAGTGGGGTATGGTGCCCATTCCACCCTGCTCAGGTACCTGAAAAAGACAAGTTCTATCTATACAGCAGCCTACTGAATTTAGACTGATAATAATACAAGGCCAGACTTTAACACAGGGCATCAGACTTCACTGAATTAATTTCTTTTTGAATCAGAGCATATCTGTAATAAAAATATCCTATATTGTTTCAAGAATTTTTAATGATGGAGACTCCATCCCAACCCATGAGAAATTGTTCCAATGATAAATTATATTCACAATTCAAGATTAGCAGATTATGTCCAGTATGAATTTGCAATGTTTTCAGTCTGATTCTCTAGTACCTGTGTCCACATCATGATTGCCCACCATTAGAAAAGCTAAGGACTGGGTCTCAAAGTTCTGAACACATCTGTAGGGTACTGAATCTCCTAATCAGTGGGAGCGGATGGCCCAGGTGCACCATCTAGAACAGAGCCCTCAGTTCTCATGAAGACTGACTGACCTCTTCCTGCTAGGCATGTCCATTTTTATCACAATTGAGATTCATCAGCAACATGTTGAAAGAAAATTTTCACTGCCCCTACTTGTGTTGTAGCTGTTCTCTAGTTAAATAGGGTATTCAGGGTTCTCAGTCCTACCTCATCCCAAAGAAATAAATAAGATAAAGAAAAACGCAATGGTCACCAAGAAAGGTATGTCTGCAATGGCTCTGCACCACTCTGAAAGCTGTTAGATATAAATAAGCTCCACCTACCCATTCTGCACATTTCACACCCTCTGACCTTGGAACAGAGGCTGTGACGGCCCTCTAGGGGCACCCATCCATGATGCTCATGAGATACTTGTCTCATGTCCTCTTCTGTATTTTCAGGTTTGGAGCATACAAGGGGAAAATGGCTAGGTAGACTGGATTTATTTTTTGGCAGCAGCCTTGAGAGCAGCACAGAGCTCACGGCCAGTGTAAATATACCCAAATAAAGGTTTTTGTTCCATTTGGAAGGTTGGACATTTTTCTCTTTTCTACTTATTGTACAATTCATAATTAGTCTTATTACCCTTTTCTTCCAGAATGCTATAAACCAGAATCCAGACTTATGATGTCTCATTTCTAACATCCCTGTGGATTTGGTTGTATAACTGCAACAGAGATAAAAAGCAAATGAATGAGGAAAATTCTCTCTAACACATTATTCTCTTGAATCTCAGTAGTAATTAACTTTAACAAGCTTTGGCTTTCAAAGATTTGTTTTTATCCCAGACACAAGCCATGTAAGATTATATGTCATCTTTAAATTGATGAAGGTCTGCTAAACTGGTTCCATACCATGTATGTATTAGCTACCCCTCAATACAAGGATGATATCTACTGGTGGGGTGGGGTGGGGGTGGGGATGAGGAGGAGGATAACTAAGGTGGCTGAAGAGTCCAATTTATGCTCTGCAAGTTTTTCCACAGATATAACAAGTGGTGCCTTGGTCAGGGGTGGTGGGGGGATGGAGGGGAACCACAACTGTTGGTCAGGATGTGGTACACTTTTCTTCCTCTTCTGACATTTCTTAGCTTCCTGAGCAAGATGGTTCTCTTTAAAGTGGGCTAACCATCCATTTGACACTCATCCCCAATTCCAGGAAGAAGGTTGTCACAGACAAGAATCATAATCACAGCAAGATAGATGGAAAAAAGGGTTGGGGTGATGACACAGCTCTGCTTGACGTCAGTACGGATGGTAAATGGGTCTGTCTCTGATTCATTGCAAAGGAGTGTGGCAGTCATCCCTTCATGGAGTTGCCTGAGGACACTAATGAACTTCAATGGACAACAAACGTAGCTAGCAGCACTTCCATAAGGCTTCACGATTGATGGAGTTGAAGGCCTCAGTTAGGTCAATGAATGCCATAAGTGGCACCTAGCGTTGCTATCTACATTTCTCCTGGATCTGTCATGCAACAAAAATCATGTCGGTGGTACCCCAAGATGGTCTAAAGCCACACTGGGATTCTGGAAAGACATCTTCAGCAAAAGGGAAAAGCTGATTCAGAATGATGCAAGTAAGAATCTTCCGAGTAACAGAGAGGAGAGAAATGCCTCAATAGTTCCCACACACTGACTTGTCCCCTTTCTTGAAGATGGACATGTTGCTGGCATTCTTTAAGTCAGGAACTTCGTCACTGACCCATATTTTGATGAGAAGTTGGTGAAATTTTTGTACTAGTGCTGGTCCAGCAGCTTTGAAGAGCTCTGCGGGGATGCCATCTGGGCCTGACAGTTTATTGTTATTGGTCTGAATGAAGGCACACCAGAATTCATTCAAGGATGGGTGATCAGCAAGAGGTTATATTACTAGGTGTTGAGGAGTGGACTCAATGGTGGAAGCTGAAACCTCAAATTCACAGTTGAGTAGTCTTGTAGTGCTCCTTCCAGCATTGCTTGATGGATATATTGTCCATGAAAAAGGCGGAGCTGTCCTGAGATCACAAAGGAGTTGAGCCATTGGAATGTGGCCTGTAGATGGCTTTTATTCCTTGAAATAAGCTTCTCATGCCATGTTAGTCAGCAAAACTCTGGATCTCCATGGCCTTCACTTGCCACCACTGGTTCTTGATGTCCTGTAGTCTCCTCTGAACTACAGCTTTGAGCCAGTGGTAAGCCTCTCATTTTTGCTGCTTGGAGTTTCATTTTGCCAACTGCAGACTGCAGCTCCCTTCTGATGGATAAGTGCTAGGATTTCCTTATTGTTCTTATCAAACCAGTCTTGGTAACACTAAGTGGAGTATCCAATTGATTCAGCATATGCCTTGTGAATAACATTCTTAAGCTCCTCCCAGTGTGCCTGGATGTCCTTCATGTATTCTGGTAGGTCAAAGAGTCTCAGTAAAGTGTTGCTAAAGAGCCTTGCATCTAGCTTGGTCTTAGAGTGCCTTAATGTTAAATCTCTTCCACATTCCTTTCAGCTGTTTACAGTGTTGTGGTACAAGCTGCATGTCCACGATTGATCTGACTAAATGGTGGTACATCCAGCAGTCATCTGCATCTCTCAGGACTCGGGTGATAAGGACATCAGTATGATCATGGGCTCTGAAAAAAATATAGTCAAGAAGGTGCCAATGCTTGGAGTGTGGGTGTTTCCAAGTGGTCTTATACTTGTCACTGTCTGAAGATGGTATTCATGCTGAGCAAGCCACACACTGCACATTTGCTGAGGAGAAGGATACCATGGGAGTTGACTTTCCCCACCACCTCTTTCCCAATGGTTCCACTCTAGAGTTCAGAGTGTTGCCCAACTCTTGCACTGAAGTTGCCCATGAGGATGAGCTTGTCTTCCTTGGCAGTGGCAGTCAGGGCTGTGTCAAGAGCACAGAAGAACTGTTCCTTGTTGACTTCTTCATCGTCAAGTGTGGGGGCATATGCACTGATGTGACCATAGGATACTGGTTGTTACTGAGCTTGAGGCAGAAAGTCATAAGGTGTTTGTTACTGCCCATGGGGAGTTCTGAAAGCTGGCTGACAATCTTGTCCTTGATGAAAAAGTCAACCCTGTGAATGCACCTCTCTTCAGGTGACTACACATTTTTTTGGAAGCCACCTCCTTCTTTCAGCTGAACTTCATCTGCCAGGGGTCTCACTTAGGGTAGCAATATTGATGTTATATCTTGCAAGTTCTCTAGTTACTATGGTAGTTCTTCTTTTAGGACACTCACTGTTTGGGGAGTCCATGAGAGTGCAGACATTCCATGTGGCAAACTTTAGTACGTTATTTTGTTGGTTTTGGCCACATGTAAAGTGATCCCAAGGATGCAGCAATCCAGTCAGGGGGGTTTGAGACAGTCTATGTTTATGGCACCTTTTCTTGACCATTCCCCATTCAGGGTGAGCAGTGGAGATCCTAAAGAGGACTGCTCAGTCATGGCCATAGCTGCCAAATTATACTTCTGTCTTGGTAAGTGCAAAACAATCAACACACATTCACCACTTATGTGCAAATTTGTGACTAGGGACTCACAGAAATCACCGTTCCTGTCCCCACCACCAGTCATCTGTCACCACAGGACTTGGTTTGTGGAGATCTTAACATCCCTAGCAGATGCTGTCTGTGACAACTTTTAACTTGAAGAAGCTGGTGTGCAAGCAACAACTATACGAGTTTGACAAGAGGGAGCCCTAAACCCAGTGGCAAGGATGTCCAAGACAACTAGTGACCACCATCCTGCTGCAGTCCTCATTAGCCTTCACAGCCAGAAACAACCAGATGGTCCCCAAGTATGCCTGTTCCACCATTTGGGTCTTCAGGAGTTTGAATTATGCTTAGTCTGAGACCTTACCTCAGATCTGTTCACCAGGGGAGACCCTACCAGAAGTACAAGTCTCCAGACAACATAGCTCTGGGGGTCATTGGAACACACAAGCCTCTCCACCACGACAAGGTTACAGTCCAAGGAGAGGCCATACCAGGTAACCCTCATCTACATCATAACCCCCATGTGGGTTACTTCCTAAAGCAGAAGCCATGTAGCTCCGTATGTTCAGCAAGTTGGGAAGGCTAATTAGCACTACTGATCATCAGCAATGCTGGCCATTCCCAAGCAAACCAGCAGCCCTACCTAGATGCTTTCCAATTTAGGAGACAACTTTCATGGATCAGTGCAACAAGCTTGAAGGTACCACCCTGACCACAATATGATTTTGGGCAGACATGGCCTTACCTAGATCCTGTATATGTAAATCCTTTGGCATAGTAGTCATATATCAAAAATACCCTAATTTAGATTAAATTCCCTAATTTATGTCAAATTCTCATTTTCCCCTTCTAAGGCAAGATATTTGCATTCCCCAGGCAAAAGAAATCAATAAAAAGTATCTCTTTGTTCCATTTGAGTTTTTCTCTGTCTCACCCTTTACCTTCATATTTTTATTACTAAAAGGTTTGCTATAACTCAACCGTGCAGTTGCTTAGAGGGGGATGTGTAATAAAACTGTCAAGCACAGTAGTCTAGTTCAATGCATCTCCCTGGTGTCCTGCTGGGCTAGATACATTTCTGACCCAGAAATTCCGCTGTCAGATTCTTAAGTGACATTTCATGATTGGATACAACTGCACCCCACAAAACTGATCTGCAGTCAGAAATGTAAGCAACTGCCTTCCTATGTGCTTCAACAACCAAGTCAAAAGGTACAAGAGCACTAACAGGAAATGCCTGATAAGGCTTAGGCTGACAGATGGAGATAGCTCTGACTCATTAGGGAAGCTCTGGTTCCATATTTGCCAGGGCAACCTTAAAAGATACATATCTAACGTAAGTAAGTGACAAGCTGACACTGCAATTTTGCTCCTTGCAAAAGGACAAGCAGAAGCAAGATTCTGCTGCTCCCACCAGACAGATACACTGATGTGAATAGCAACATTAAAACCAAGGAACGTTTCCACTTCTGTCTAAACATCCTATTATGACAGAAGAAATCCAGTAGCCCAGTTTATTCTACTAAGACCCCCAGCTATACAGATAAGGGCCTAATGATATTGAACAAGAAATCCTATTTCCTAGTTGGCATTTGACCAATTCTTTGGTTTATTTAGTTGCTTTTCAAATTTCTACCAAGTGACCTTAACTGTTTTTAAATATGTTACCAAGCATTCTGCTCTTATCTTGTTTGTCTCTCAGAAAGGACAGTAAATCTTTGCTGACATTCAAAGGGTTCCAAGAGGCAGGACTCATAATCTAAACTACAGATTGTCATCTTCAACCCTCCAACCCAGGAGCCTGGGAGTTGAAAAGCACTGCAGAAGATTCACAATGCTGCACTAGTGAGTGAATACTTGTGTTCTGCATCTCGTTACTACTACAATCCTGACCAATGGGCACCCCGGTGACATTCTCAGCTGCTGTATCCTTAGCAAAATTCCTTTCTCCAGGGAGGACATACAAACTCCCAGAGGCAGAGAAACTGGCCTGTTCTCTCCCAGTTTGCATTCTAAATCAATATCCCTGTTCACGATTTCAATAAGTGGCTTTCTTTACATTTTGATTGTGTATATCCTAAGTTATGTACTTTGCTGTAAGAAAACTTAAATTGGAAAATGACAAGCAGTGAGAGCTTCTGTGTGTCAGAGTCAGGTCATCCTTTTCTAAACATGTCTGCAATGGGTACGTCTTCAGCATTTGTATCTTTCACATCAGCAGGCTGTTCCAACACCTGCCCACACTGGAATCAAAGTTTCTGAAGTTATTTTTAATTGGCATTTCCAAGATAAACTCTTCATTTGGATACTCATTAAAATTCTGAAGTGATGTAAGACAGCAACAATTTATAGAGCACTGAAAGCCATCGGTGGCATAAAGGCATAAATCAGTTATGCAGAAACAAAGCCAGAAAAATATATAAATATCAGCTCAAATAGAGCAACAATTCCAAACACAGCTACCAATTGCTTTCAAAAGAATCCTGGTCATAACCAATGTAAGCCAAAAAAGACAAAGAACAAAAGGCTTCACACTACAATATACACAGATTAAGAAGCTAAGATTTAATTATGTAAATTTAGGTCCATGCTGCATATTTCCTTCGTGACACAGAAACTGCCACAGCAGATCAGACTACAGAGCCATCTGATCCAGTACCCTAAAAACCACTATATGATGTTTTTCTTGGATGTTTCTAAGTTTTATATCTTAATGCACCTAACCAATTTTGCAATGCCGCATATCAGGTTAATGGATAAAAATTCCTTCCATTTCAGGCAGCAAGTTTATGAGGCATAGAATTTAATTATCTATGCACAGCATTATTCCCTTTGATTCAAAAGATTCCAGACCATATTTTGAAACAGGGAGCTCTGGCTTTTTAAAACATACTCCACTATGTTCAGGTCTCACCAAATTGATTTTCTGGAGTTTCTACTGCTTTTGGGTGTTAAGGGAAAAGAGTAAGGAGGCAAGGTAGCAGGAATCAGTAGCCCTCTGCACTATGCTGCTGTGCTACAGCTGTGTACTCGGTCCTGATATCCGATAGGTTGTTAATGGTGCTTCAGTGTGATGAATATTGTGTGGTAAATATAAATGATTAATGTGTTAACAGTAAGAGCCCCAGTCAATTATGTAGTGCAAAATTACAGATCACAAATACAGTCCCTGACCCAGGAAAGCTCATAACCTCTCTCCTTTTTCTTTATCTGGTTAAACATCGGATAGCACACTTCTTTTCTTTTGTGCTCCGTTCTACCCTCTAATTTTTATTTTCTACAAAGAGAACAAGAGGGGTAAGTCAGTCTTAGAAGAGTCTCTTTAAGAGATGATCATGATGACAACCTTATCTAGGGCATAAAGCAGAATGTATAAGAAGCTCTGTTAGAGTGGAGATGCAGAGAGGTGGTTAGCCATGTTAGTCTGAAGTGAAGCAGTCCCTTCTTAGCACTGTAAGTCACTGCCTATGAAAGTTTATACCTCTCAGTTAGTTAGTCACTAAGGTGCAAATCTACCCTGCCCTCTGCCATCCTCTAAAAGGTGTGCATCTGCACTGCTAGGTGCAGAACAATCCAAGACTGATGGAAGCTAACAGCAGGTTATCATGGCCGTGTTACGTAACGTAACATTCCTTTTTTTGAAATGTAAAAGTAAAATACTTATTAAAATAGCTTAATAAGAATAGCAACCCAGTCATAATTGAAAAGCTTTATTTAGAGAATCAAACTTTGTCAATTTGTCCTGTGTCTTCAAAATGTTTGTTACAATTGCCCTACAGTGCCCCTCCCAATCTAAGGAAGTGAAGAGTCAAAGTGTCAGGTCAAAGTAGGAGGGGGTCAAGAGTGACTGCAGACAAAGACTTTTCATGCCAATATGCAATCTTTTGCTGCTGAGTTCTGTAGCATCCCAGTTCATGTTTTATTCATAGTGGGTGAAGGGCTGACAACTCTGTCATCATTCTCATACAAAACTATCAAAGGATAATACCCTGATAACATTTTCCTCCTCCCCTACCCAAATTTTACCTTGAAAGTATCTGTGATGCTGAAAATAAAAATTATTCAAAGAGCATAAAGAGCTGCAGTTTATACTAAAGCAATGGGTTGTAACATAAATCAAATCCAGGGACTTAATTTGAGAGAGTCCAGAGGAGAGCCACCCACATGATCAAAGACCAAGAGAGCAAGCCTTACAAGGAGAGGCTGAGGGACATGGGACTCTTCAGCCTGGAGAACAAAAGGCTCAGGGGGGACTTGGTAGCAGCCTATAAGTACATAAGGGGGGTGCATCAGGATCTGGGAGGCCAGTTGTTCACCAGGGCTCCCTAAGGGATAACAAAGTCTAATGCAGTGGCGACATGTAGTGGGTGCACATGCACCCCCTGAAAGTGCTGGTGTACCCCCTGACAGGCAGCACTCCCCACTTAGGCAACAGGCAGGGAGGGCAGGTGGAAGTGTTGGTGCCCCTCCTGCAAGCACTGGCCAGGGAGTGGGGGCACCAGGTGAAGTGCCCCTTCCCAGTCAGTGCAATCAGCCACAGGGGAACCCTCCCCTCGTTCAGCGAGATCAGCTGCAGGGGGACCCCCCCCCCAGGTCACTGACTGTCCATTTGTGGGGCATGTACCCCCCTGATTCAGGTGGCACCAGTTGTCCATGGTCTAATGGCCACAAACTTCTGGAACTCCAATTTAGACTGGACATAAGGAAAAACTTCTTTACAGTCTGAGTATCCGGGTTCTGGAACAGACTCTCCCCAGAGGTGGTGCAAATACCGACTCTGGACTCATTCAAATGGCATTTGGATGCTTATATTGCAGGGGTCATTTGATCCCAGCAGGCTTTCTGCCTATGGCAGGGGGGCTGGAGTTGATGATCTTACAAGGTCCCATCCAGCCCCTAATATCTATGAATCTATGAAAATCTATGAATATACCAGTGGTAGGGAAGTAAGTCTACTGTCTTTAAATATGCATATCTTTCAGTGACTATTTACCTTAAAGGTTGGGTAGATATCCCTGATAAGTAAAATACACAGAGAGAATGCAAGCTATCATGAACCCAAGTTCACTTGATTGATAAAGTGAACCTGAGTCCATGAAACTTGTGACCTCTCTATATATGTTACTTAGATAATCTATAAAGGTGCAGATCTACCCAGCCTGCTGACTGACTTCATACTAATACAGCTAACTACTTCTCTCAATTTACCTTCAAAACAACGTGCAATACACTGACCCTAAAATAAAATAAAAGTTTAAGAGCAATCCAGATTCCAAAAACTATTTCAGGAAAGGAAGGGCACAAATATGCAATGGTTCCCATTTTCAAAAAAGGGAGGAAGGAGGACCCAGAAAACTATAGGCCAGTTAGTCTTACCTCGATCCTGGGTAAGCTTTTTGAGAGATTTATCCTAGCACATGTCCACAAGGAGCCAGCAGAGCAACCAACACTTAGAGGCAGGTCCTGTCAGACCAACCTGGTGGCCTTCTATGATCAGATCACCAAATCATTAGATGCAGGGGTAGCAGTGGGCATAGTCTTCCTGGACTTTAGGAAGGCCTTGGAAACAGTCTCTCACTCCATTCTCATTAAAAAACTAGGGGACTGTGGCGTCGACACCTACACAGTCAAATGGGTCACTAGTTGTCTGGAGGGCTGCACCCAGAGAGTGGTGATGGACAGGTCTTATTTGACCTGGAGGGATGTGGGCAGTGGGGTCCCCCAAGGCTCAGTCCTTGGGCCCGCACTGTTCAACATCTTCATCAGCAACTTGGATGAATGGGTAAAAAGTACCCTGTTCAAATTCGCAGACGACATTAAGATGTGGCTGGGGTTGGCCATGCGAGAAAGGAGGAATAGGCTGCAATTGGACCTAGACAGTTTACAGGGGTGGGCGGATGAGAACAGGATGGGTTTCAACACTGACAAGTGCAGGGTATTGCACCTGGGGAGGAAGAACCAGCAGCATACCTACAGGCTGGGGAACTCCCTTCTCATCAGTGCAGAGGCAGAAAAGGATCTTGGAGTCATTATTGCTGCAAAATGAACATGGGCCAACAGCGTGGGGATGCGGTCAGGAAGGCCAACTGCAACTTGTCATGCATCCACAGATGCATCTCAAGCAGGTCCAAGAAGGTGATCCTCCCCCTCTAGGCAACACTGGTCAGGCCGCAGCTGGAGTACTGCATCCAGTTCTGGGCACCGCACTTCAAGAAGAATGTGGACAACAAAGAGAGGGTCCAGAGGAGGGCCACTTGCATAATCAGGGGGCAGTAGGTCAGCCCCTACGAAGAGAAGCTAAGGGACCTGAACCTGTTCAGCCTCCACGAGAGAAGGCTGAGGGGGGATCTAGTAGCCTGTTACAAACTAGTCAGAGGGGACCAGCAGGCACTGGGGCACTACCAGGAGTGACTAGAAATAATGGTCACAAGCTGGCAAAGGGTAGATTCAGACTAGATATCAGGAGGTGCTACTTCACTGTCATGGCAGCTAGGATCTGGAACCAACTTCCAAGCAAAGTGGTACTGGCTCCTAACCTTGGAGGTCTTTAAGAGGAGGCTACATGAACACCCTGCTGGGGTCGTTTGACCCCAGTACTTTTTCCTGCTATGGCAGGGGGTCGGACTTGATGATCTGCTCAGGTCCCTTCTGACCCTACCTACTATGAAAGTATATTTTTTAATGAGTCAGATTTTTTCTTTATCTTGGAAATCAATAGTCCTCCATAGCCTGGTCTTCTGTAAGATTAAGTAGAACATGAACCTGGCTTGGCTATGCAGGCATTCATTTTTAATATCCTGCCTATTGAAATACATATGTTATATGTGACAGGAAACACAGGACATTGTCTCCTGTCCTGACTTAGGCTTCTAATACAAATGTCAGTTTCTCAAGTGTTTATGTCTTCAACACTAAAAAAGCCAGGCATCTGGAAATGGAGATTTTCTCAGATATTTTGTGTCTGCCTCTGGCCCATATAGAATGTCATGAAAATCCACTTAGCTGTTTATATTCAGCATAAGGGAAAAAAAGAAATATAACTGCTATATGAAATTTCTCCTCTCCCTCCCAGCCCTCAATCCCCATTGTTTAAACAACTCTTGGCTATATGTATTTTAACATGGCATGATAAAACAGAGAATGGCATGCAGAACATAATGCTGAATGCCTTACATTTAAAAAAATGTAAGATATACTATTATGGTCTGAGATGGTGCCGTAATACTATTGGAAACTGTAAAACCAGAAAACCCAATAGTATTTATAATGAAGCTGTTTGACTGCAATTCTTAAAGGTTTAATGAATCATGTTGGAGCAGAATACTGTCTTAGTAAAATTTAAAGTTACTTTGGATGAAGTCAAATTGGGTTGAAAAGTTCAGTGTTCATTTAAACAAAAATCCTTGTAATTATTGCTCATTTACTGTCAATATAATTTTACATAGAGATGAGTCCAAACTAAAACCGTGGATACAAAGAACATTAAACTTCATAATAGTTCAAGACCGAATCTAAATCCAAATGCTGTGGCTTTGGTCCATCAATATCTAGTTTAAAAAATTGAAACCTTTTTTTAATAATCAGGATTGCTTAACATACAACAGAGTAGATGATTTCACTCAGTGATAGATGAATTATCTATCTAGTCTAGTGGTAACTACAGTGCCTAGACACAACAATGTCTATGCAAAAACTATCTTCACAAATGTATGAATTTACTAGCAGACATATAGACCAAATATTTCTTGACATATTGGCCAAGAAAAGGCCTTTTATACAAATTTATATAGATCCCAAAGTAGTCAGCAAACTTTACAACTTCATTGCACAATATCAAAAGGTAGCACAATATATTTCAACTGATTTAATGGGGAGGCAAAAATGAAGAATGAAATGACAGAGAAAGAAAGGAATTTAACACCAGATTAAAAAGAGAATTGGTCATTAGATACCAAGGTAACAGACACTCTAGAAACACCTCAAGTCAATAAGGAGACTTTTGTATTAAAAAAGGAGAGCAATTTTACAGGATAACATTTTCTATATATGTACTTAGATGAAGAAGAAAATAATGTAGCAGATAAGAACTAAAATGTAAGGACAAAGAGAAGGTGGCCAAGTATGATGAGAGCAGCTGAGTCATAAGAAAATGAAATGATGCATTTTGGTAAACAATCACAGTAAGAGGCACATCTTCCCAGAGAGGGAACCAACCCATAGAAATTCAGAATACTTTTCTAAAAGGCCTGGTGTATTGTACTGTAGCATTCCAGAGACGCATCGATTAGGTTCTGTCAGCAGTTGTACTAATAAAGCCTTTTTCCCAAAAAATGTTAAATCCACAGGAAGAACTCCAAGGGGATTGACATTTGGTATCTTTGTAGTTCATGGCGTTGGGGGGCAGAATGGGAAGGACATGGTTTTATATATGCGTTATTATTATTCAGTTCCCTTGTCAATTTTTAATATGAAGTTTTAAGAATCTGGGCCCCAAATCTATAACAGAACCCGTTTAGAAACTTGTCATCTAACAGTCTACAGATTTAACTGATGCAACAACCTATATTTCCAGCACAGGTAACTGGTGGTGCTTTTAAAGAGCCAGGAAGAAATGAAGGAATTAGTGGCCCATGATAACAAGGGATCCAGAAACAAATCCAACAAATTATGTGGCTTGTGAGAACAATATGTAACAAGCTGCAGGGAATAACTATATACATTTGCTGTATATAAAAAAAATTAAAATAAATTATTGTTGCAATTGTATTCCCATAAAGTATGGAAAAATTACAGTTATAAAACTTCCATATCTGGGCAAAACTAAACACAATTAGAGAATGGAAAATGCTTATGGAAGGTAGAAGGTAGAAAGCAATGGTCCTTTTCCAAGTAGAAGGTAAAGGATCCTTTCAGATCTCCAGAGTGGATCACAGGGCACTCATTCTGTGTGTGTGTGTGTGTGTGTGTGTGTGTGTGTGGTATGGTGGGGTGTAGGGAGGTGTGAGGGGGTTTTGATAGAGTATAGGGATGTGGGATGGTTATGAGGGGGTGTGGCTGTCTGTAGGGGGGCATAGGGTAGGTTTGGGGGGTGTATATATGTGGAGGGTTGAGTGGGCAGGGTGTGGGTATGTGGGATTTGTGGGGTGTGAGGCAGGATGGGGAGGTATGGGGACCCCCCCCCATACTTCCTCTGTGGTGCAGCAGCAGGCAGAGCACTCAGGGTGCACGTACCCAGTGGAGCTTAGCTCCGGCGAGCCCTGAACATTGCAGCACTCATGCGCAGCCCCCACACTCACTGGCCATGGGAGGGAAGCCCTGTGTGCTGGTGCCAGCTCTCTACCCCACCAGAACTGTGCAGCAGGGGAGGGAAGCCCCGGGCACCTTCCCCTGGAGGTGGGGAAGATAGCTGGCTCCAGCACCTGAGGCTTCTCTCCAGTTCTGTGCAATGTCGGCGGGGGAAGGCAGCCAGCTCCAGTTCCTGGGGCTTCCTTCCCATTCCTGGCAAGTGCAGGGGTTGCGCTGGGGAGTGCCAGTGATACAGATTGCCCAGAAGAATCTGTGCCCCTTGCTGCAATGTGCAGCACTGGCCAGAGCCTCACCCCACTGGGTATCTGCATCCTGAGTGCTCTGCCTGCTGCTGCTGCCACCACCTGCCAGGGCTGTATGCCATGGAGGAGGAAGTGGGGGTGGTCCCTATATCCCTTCCATGCTCCGTTATACCCACATGCTGTCCACTCAACCTCCGTGCTGCTGCTGCCCCCAGCCAGAGCCCCATGCTCGGTGTCCCTGCCCAGCTACAGCCCAGCTCCTGTTGCTTCCCCACCTGCTGCTGGGAGCCAGCAGGAAACCGGGGAAGTGGAGCAGGTCCCCAAAGACTACAGAAGCAATAGCCCCAAGTGGAAGCTGCGTGCTGGCCAGGTCAAGCCCTTCTATCCACAAGGGTGGGAGTGAGGCAATAGGTATGTTTGGGGCTGTGTGTACACATGGACACCTCGTTTTCACCCTCATGGGCAGAAGGACTGGGCAGGGCACAATTTGTTGGTGGGTGCTGCGGGCTGGGCCAATTGAAAGTGCTTGGTCATCTGTATCCAGCTCACGGGCCATATTTTGGCCGCCCTGCTCTAGTCACTAATCATCTGAGCCACATAAATATTTTGCTTAAGTAACATACTCCAAACTTTATGCTAATAAATGCATCACGTGATGTCTTTATACACTGTAGAGATAGCACTTGTTCCATGCTATTATTATTCCTTGGTGTTTTCATGCTCAGCTACAAGAGAACCAAATTATCACATTGGAATGGGTAAAGATACTGAATAGAATCTAAAACATTTGTTAGCAGCAAAGGAGAATCAGACCTAAAAAGCTCAAAGGATGGTTTCTGACAAAATATCAATATTCTGTTTTAAATTTTCTTCATAAAATAACGCATGCTGTATCAACATATAAAAACAGCCCAGATATTTACAGACAAGGAGGGGCTGGCATTTTAGTCAGTAATTACTATGAATTTTGAAAGCCTCATATACCAAAGTCTTAGAAAATAAATCCGGTGGATCAATGAACTACAAGTTCAAAACTACTTGGATCTTGGAAGGGGAGAGGGGGGAAAACTAGTTTAAAGAGATATTCACTGCATTTATTCTAAAGATGCTAACGTCTTTGGAGTGCAAATAGCTATGCTTCAAAGAGCATGAAAAAGCTTGGTGTACCTCATGGGAAACTGAATGTTGCTAGAGTCCATTTATATTGAAAAGAAGATCTGTCTCCTCATGCTTCATAGGACCCTAATGTTAAGGCATAAGAAGTACAGATAACAATTCCTATATGAATTAAGAAATTATCACTTATTAGCAATCAAAGAGCTAAGTTCTTCAGTCTACTTTGTGCAAAGGAAGAAGGAAACACAGGACTAAACATCTCCCTATTACTACATATTAAGAATAAACTAAAAGCTGAGCATGACCATACAATCAACCACTTCCTCTGTTCCAGAATTCCCCAGTGCAATCACTGTCTTAGCTGTGTGGTTAATTTTAACTGAGAGTTCAAATGAGTTGAGCAGAATCCAGCTATGCAGGTGCCAATCTAAAGTACAGATCCTTGCCTTCAATGGAAATATGTGCACAGAAAGAGGAGTGTGTACTAATGTTGGAAATATGAAAGCCTTGCTAAAGTTTCTGTGTTCTTCAAGGTATCATCTCTTAGAAAGAGGCAAAAATTCATTTTCTGTGTATAGCCCTAGTTCTCCCAAATGAATTCCAGCATTACCTGATCTATGTACGTATCAGCTACTTCTACTCAGGGAAATTTTCTGGCTCGGTTTACAAGAAGCAATATTTGAACTGGCTTTCAGTATTTCTGTCAATAGCAGCCAATTTGGACGTGAGAATGTGCTTAGGACAGCTCTTAGAGAACATTCCTCAGACCAACTGAAAAAAAACATACTTTTCTGTCCACACTGTCTGGCCCAGATCTACACAATTATCCTACCCTTTTCAGATCAGTTTCTAAAAACCATTTGAAGAGCAAGAGCAATTTCTTTAATGATTCATGCCAAGATTTTCTGGGGTAACTCTGTCTATTCTTGTTGCTATGTCACTTCATTAATACCATTAGGAATAAATTTCAGGATCTCTGAACTAGTCAGTAATAATTAAAGGACAACATTTCCACAGTCCCTATATCATTATTTTTTGTAGAATGAACATAATGTGCCTTTATAAAGCCCAAGGTGAAAGCTCACAGCAGCCCTCTTTCCACTGTATGAATACAAATGAATAACAATTCGACTTCAGTTAACGTGCAGTGAGTGGGTACAAGGACATACAGCTCTTCAAGTTCTAGAAATACATCTATGATGGAATCACTATACTAATGATTCCTTTCAAAAGAAACATGCATGCACGAACTGCAACAATACGTAGCCCTTCAAATGCTGACTTCTTGCAACTTGTTTTGCTTTCTCAAGGGCAAGTCAGCTCCTTTACCCACAGTTTTCAAACCTCATCATTTTAGTTCCAGTGGTGAACACCATGTTAGTTGTCTCCTAAGGTGTTCATTCAAAATGAAATTAATTAATTATCATTAGGTCTCTTTTTCTGTTTCTACTGTTAAGCCAATTTAATTCTGAAAGTACAAAACCTCCATTCATGTTAAGCCAATTTAATTCTGAAAGTACAAAACCAGCCATTCTTTTACAAAAAGGCAGTCCAATTGGCATCCCATAGACCACAAGTGGCTCACTAGGAGTTAAATTGCACCCTGCTGCCATCCCCACTACTTTCTGGCTGCAGAAGAAGCCAGGGGCTCAGGGTTCCCGCTCCTTCTGGCTTTCCGTTCCTTGCCCCAAGGGAAGGGCTGGTGCAGCTTAGTGCAGCCTGCAGTACTGGGTGAGCCCAGAGCCTGGGATGGCTGAGAGGCATAATACAGTGGGGGAGCCTGCTGCCTGGGACTTAGGATCAGGTGGGGTGGCTGGGTACATGGTTCAGCAGGGCAGGGGATAAGCGGAGTGCCTGGGTTTACAGTAAAATAAGATGCATGGTGCAGTGGAGGGGGCATGCTATGTGAGGCCCCAGAGAAGCCATGGCTCCCACTGGTATAGCGCCTGCTAGTGTGCAAGCATGTGCACTTGCAGCAGTTCAAATAGAAATGGTGCAAATTTGAGCCGGGGCTTTTTGCCTCAGTGCACATGCCCGGACATGGTGTGGGGCAAACTGTGCTGCCTGGGGCAAAATAACCCTGCCTGGCTCCTCCTGAATCTGTAGCCAGGGGGAGCTAGAGCCCAGGGCCAGCACCTGTGCTGTCCCCAGCAGCATAAAAAGCTGCCCTGTCCTGATTCTTTCCGTAAAAAAAGCAGCCCTGTCAAGTAGCTCAGGGCTACTCACTTTCAGGAGCTTCTGGGGCCCAGCCAACTGGTACCCGGGCACACAAACCCCTTGTGCCAGCTGGACTGCTGCAGCAGCCCTCAGAGTTCCCTGCACCCTTTACCCACTGCAGCAGTCTGGCAGTGGGGGCTGCTGCTTGGATGTGACCTGCTGCGCACCTGACAGACCCAGATGGGGAATCTGCCCCTCTGGTCCAGCTGCCAGTGGGTGGTGGCTGCAGAGTTGGCCTTTGTGTGCCCCTTGCCCAGCCATCTGGGCAGCTATCACCCAGAAGATGTTCCAGGTGTTGTGGCCTGCTTTGAACTGTCCAAACTAATTGACCAGGAGGTCAGCCACCTCCAGCTGGGTCCAAGGTGCCAGCTCTGAGCAGTCAGGTTCCTGCCACTGGCCTCCGTAACAGGAATTATGGTGTTCCCTATTTGAAAACTGAAAAATCCCTGATTAAAAAAATCCCAAAGTCACTCTGTAAAATACTCCAAAATCCATGTCCCTCCACAATTAAAGCAAAAGACCACTATAGAGACAGAGAGAGACAGAGAGAGATCAGTTGGACAATGTTTTATTCTAAAGTGCTAAAGCAATTTGGAAGACTACCAGTGTCTCTATCATAATAATAAAGTAAATTCTAAATATATGTTTCATGAATACATGAATATATGTTTTGCTGCCCCCCACAGGCACTCCAGCCCCCCCTCAGGGGCTCCAGCCCCCCAAACAGGGAACAGCCCCCCCACAGAGCCTAAATGGCTTCTGAAGAAGGCTTCCACCCCTTCTGAAGGGCCCACATGCCCTACCCTCCTTTGCTCCCCGAGATCCCTGGATTGCTGCCCCACCTAGCCCCATCCCCTGCTGCTTCCTGCAGCCCCCTTGATGGCTGCCTTATGCAGCCCCACCCCTCCCCCAGACCCCGCAATGGCTGCCCCACCCAGCCCCAGCCCCCACTTGCACCCCCACCCCTCGGATGGCTGCCCACCCCACCCCAGCCTCCAATACTTAAAAGACAAAATTAAGCCTCTACTCACCTCAGGAGCAGGGATGGGGGGTGGTCTCTGGTGCCCCCTAGCAGAGCCCCCTCCCCCTGCCAGGCAGCATGGGACAGCAGGGCCTGGAATGGGGCTGCTAGGGCTGTCGCCCAGCCCCACTCTGCAAGGGGGCGCCCAGTGGCCCTGACAGCATCTGGAATTGCCAGTAAGTGCTGGGGAGGGGGTTGTTTGTTTTTATTTCCTGGGATGGGGTAGGGTGGGGCAGCAATGGGAGGGCTCAGGGGGCAGGGGGGATGGGGCTGGGTGGGACAGAGACTGGGGGGGCTGGGGGAGTGGGAAGGGCTAGCGGGGTCCCCCCCATGGTCCCCACCCCCCTCCTCCAGCCCCCTGCACCCATATTTACCTGCAGTGGAGCTTGGGTACAGGTCCAGCTCCCTGCTGGCATGCTGCCTGCCCTGCACAGCGGCATGCTTCAGCACCAGGGTGAGAGCTAACCACAGAAATACTCTGGCAGCCAGAGCATCTCTGTGGAGGACCCAGCCTCCAGCTGCCCTGGTTCTGAAGCCTCCAGTTGTCCAGGACTGTGCCCTGCCCCACTTTTTTATTCTGCATGGTATTTTGACCCTTGGATATCCAGGGGTCTAATTTTGCCCCTGTACTGCAAATTTGCAGCACGGAGAACATTTTCGCATCCCTTCACACGTCTCTTGCAGCAGCTCAAAGGGGTTTGAGATGCTGCAAGAGGCATGTGTGGGCTCATCTGGACACACTCTGGGTGTGCGGCCCTTAGATATTTAGAAATTGTAAGTTTTTACATTAAAGAATAATGATGAAATTGTTCACATTTGAGTTTCCTAGCAAAGCAGAATTTCTTAGGATGATATATTTTATTGGACCAACTATGTACTTTCAAATGCAAAGCATTCTTCATCAGGTCTTACGTTTGAAAGCCCATCTAACTTTACCACAGGTCCATAGTTGGTTCAATAAAAAAAAAAAACCTCACCCTAAGAAATTCTTCCCTTTCATAAAACTTTTGGACAATCACAGCTGCAACATCACTCTTACACTACTCTAATACATCACCTAAGTCCATATTCAGCCACTTATTTTTCTCTCGCTGGTTACTTTTATCCATCCTACATATTGTTACTAGGGCTGTGCGAAGCTTCAGTCCCTGATTTGATTAGACGGAGATTTGACCTGATTTGGTGGCCAAATCCCTGAATCCTAATCAAATCAGGAGACCCGTTAATCTCTCCAAATCCAATCAGAACTTTCCAAATCGATTCAGTGAGATTCAGAAAGATTTGACAATTCAGATATAGAGAGAGCTTTAAATGTTTTTTCTACATATTTCTAGGTACCAGGCATAGCTCATGAATGCTGCAATGGTGGGGTGGATGGAGCATCCCACAGGAGCATGCGGGGCTACCCAGGGTGCTCAGCAGCAGACCCAGAAGTGGACCAAAAGCACTTCTGGTTGACTTCTGGATCCACTGGGGAGTGTGCAGGGCCCCCCTGCCCTGATCCCCCTGGCTTGGTGACTGGTGCCTCCTGGGTCCAGAGGGGCACCTGGGGTCCCCCCATGGCTGATTGTCAAGCCAGGGGGGTGTGGGGGAGCCCCTGGTGTGCTCGACGGCAGAACTGGAAGTGGACCAGAAGTACTTCCAGTCCACTTCTGAGTTTGCTGCTGAGCACTTGAGGGTGGGATGCTACATCTGCCCCAGCATTGCAGCATTCACAAGCCACTTCTGTTACTTGGAGGTATATAGAAAAAGCATTTAAAGCTGTGTCTATAGCCGAATTGCTGATTCTCCAAACCAGCATCAGATCTTCAGATTCAGATTCGGCCGAATCGAATCAAGGAGAGTAATCCGAATCAATGGGTCAAAACAGTGTCCCCATTTGGGCCAAATATGAATATGAATCGAATACAACCCATTTTGCACACCCCTAATCATTACCCCTGATTCCAAACGTTGTCACTTATTGTCTAGACTAATGGAGTTAACTTGAAATTAATTTAAAAGATTCATAACATGATAGATGATCTAGCAAGTTCTGACCCTCCAGTTGCACTAATTGACCATGAACCCAGCCTTCCTTACTGCTACTCAGACTGGCCTTATTTCCATTTCCTGTCAAAAAAGTACCTCCACTCCTGCCTCTGCTTTTTTTACAATAAATTCTCTATGGCTCTGGGCAAGCTGACATCTACTTGAACTAAGGTCTGTAAAAACAACTACAGCAGAATTTTGCCTTTAAATACCATCTCTTTCTCATAATGATCATCCTGCTACAGTAAAAGCATCAGTTCCCAAACTTCAAGCCTGGCATTCAATCTTTTGCTATTCACTGATTAGCATCACATGGTTTTATCCAGTGCTAAATCTTAAGTACTAATGGCCTCACAATGAATTGATTTTTTTTTAATTGCACCCAAAAAACACTTTTGGCCATCTAGATATAACATTTCCATTAAATTCAAATTAGGGCCATCATTAAAAAAAAAAAAACTCCTCTTCATATATAGATGCAATTTCATAGTTTCATAGTTGCTAGGGTCAGGAGGGACCTGAATGGATCATCTAGCTGACCCCCTGCCACAGGCAGGAATGAATGCTGGGTTCACAGACCTCAAACAGGTGATCATCCAACCTCCTCTTGAATTTGCCCAAGGTAGGAGCAAGGACCACTTCCCTGGGAAGTTGGTTCCAGATTTTGGCCACCCTAACTGTAAAATATTGCCTTCTGATCTCTAAATTTAGTCTGTTATAAGCAAATTAGACATGCAGGTTAGTGTACAGCTTTGTTCATTGACACATACAAGATGAACCAAAAGGCTAGGTTCTAAAATAATTTCACTACAGTATCAATTTTGTACTTAGCAATAGAATTAAGACATTTTGAATGAATGTCTTCTCTGCTTTTTCCCTTAATTTTTTTTTGTTTGTTTGTTGGGTTTTTTTGTTTGTTTCAGCAGGAAAAGAAGAACTAGTAAATCAAACTATTAATTATTTCAGGCTATGAAAGGTCCAGTAAATCATACAACTTTTATATCTCTATATGTTTGAACTTATGCCCAGGAGCCTAAAGATTGCGTGCATGTGCTATTAATTTGAAAATAGGCAGTTCACATATTTGTTTAATGACCTCAGCAGCACACCCAGGTGCACTGCATAAGAAAGCTAAAGACATTAGTACAATGTTCAGAAACACAAGGAGATGATGTGTCAAAACAAATGTCATGATTTTGAATTAATTTAGCCTGTTACTAGAAATGCCAATTATTTGATTTACATAAATCCTATTTTAACCATTCTTACACAATCTACAGAAGACAAAAACAAAGACACAGTCTTAATGGGTCTATTTTACATTGTTAATAGCTTGAAATGAAGAATCATATTTTAATGTAATGTATAAGTACTGTTGATTCCTTTTAATGTTATTCAAAGGTACTGCCAGTATATGAAACATTTAGAAACACAGCTCCTGCTTGAGGATGACCTGCACTTTAAGATGGAACGTCAGAGGCACTAAATAGTGCTGCTTAACCCACTGTGGGGCAAAGTCATGTCCGTTATAAGCAGCATAAATATACTGTCTCCAGTAGCATTGTTCTGGGCTTTTGTCTCACTTGCCTATGGTTCTACACTAAGTATAGGAAAGGAAACCTAATGAAGATAAAGCATTGAGAAAAGTGATGCTGGTTTTAGTAAAATTGATGGATATGAACTCTCAGATCTAGAATGATGCTATTTATTTCTCGCAAAGTGCATTGTCCAGTGCCCTAATGCACAGGCCTAGCCAGTCAACAGTAGTTTCTGGGTACAAATGCTAAATATAGATGTATGGGGAGGTTAGGTGTAAGGTCCACACATGGGTGAACTAAGTTAGATCAGGCGGCCATTTTTAACGTGATCTCACCTCTCCCTAACCTCCTACAGAATCACTGCTCTAAACTGCCACTCTGCCCTGTCTTGTGTCTGACTTCAGACTAACAAGGCTAACTGCCTCTCTCATTTCATAGGCAGTTAAACATTATTTGTTCTGTTCTTCTTCTCCACACCAAAATGGAGGTTTTCAGGGCCATTTGAACCAAAGGAACCAGTGCTAGCACACATTTGGCCAGACATTTTTAAATTATATAATAACTGCTACTTGCCCTGTGAAAGGAAAAGGATAAAATCTTGCATGGATGGTTGAGCAATCAAAATTCAAATAATAAACACAAAAGTGATAGCAGATGATGGACAAATCATAAATTAACACATTAGCATTGTGGCCTGTCCCTAATAAAAAATTGCCACTTTTGCAATTGGTTAAACTTATATTTAAGACGATTGAACCTCCCCAAAATGCACTCTACCCAAGTGGATTCTTGAGGACACAGCTGCAGCCCACAGAAGGAAGCATTAGGAGAACCACCACTCTGCGCATGATGGATTCAGCAAGCAGATGGAAATGGAATAGTAACATTTCAGACATCCCTCGCCTCGGGACCTAAGGGACTGAAACAATGAACCACAGTGCTGTTTAGTTATATGTCTTGCATACATAAATATTTTGTTGTTGGAAAATCCAGGTTGTCCCCTGCTTTCAAGTTTTTAATCAAAGATTTTGCAAGGCTCCATCTGCCAGATATAATAATTGTTTGAAAGGCTGCCCAAATCTACTCTTACTCTTTCCACTGCCCAGTAAAATATCAACTTCCTAAAGAAAATGTGGCTATTTGATGGTAAGAGAGGCAAGACCCAGGGACTGAAATTTGTAGCTCAAAGATCACATGTGTCAAATAGGGCCCGAAAAAGCAGTATCCAAAGTAGTCTCATGCAGCTCCTGGAGCTATATTAATTTAACCAGCAATAAAGGGAAAGTCATTTTAAGAATGGGATGGTGAGTCTCTTGCAGCTAACCACTAACTGCCTGAAGTAAAGAAGAAAGTTCACAATAGGCATACTATTGCCCAGTTGTCTATCTAGGATTTCTTATAGCTTCCACTGAAATACAAGTCAGTCTTGAAGGAAGGATACTGGGCTATATGGGCCATTCATTTTATCCAGTATAAGAGTTCCAGTGTCCTATGGGATGTAATCTCAGTTACATTGTAATGAGTCTGGAGTCAAAAAAGGTGAAATACATTTACAAACTTGTAACCAAGACCACAACTGCCTCGAAACTGGCTTTAGAGCAGATGATATTATAGCAATGGATATTATTCCACCTTCATAACACTGTACCTGAGATAAGAAGCAGGTAGAAATTAATCCCAGGTACTTTAACCATAGCTGTTGAAAGCACTACCTACATCATAGCTGATTTAGAAGCATAGATCTGCAGGTTGTTTACAAAAAAAAAGCTTGGCTAACAAAAATTGTAAGATCTTTTTAAAACTCAGGACAAAGACCAAAAGGATCATTTTATTCCTTCAATTAAGTAAACGACTTAAGTAGGAACACAACTTTATTTTAATTTATTTACCTATTAGATTTACATTCTGTCCTTCCCAACAAAGACTAAGGACAGCTTACAATAAGAAAATAGAACAATTTAAAAACAGGAGAGCAAGAAGAGACCAAAACAACTTGAAAAGGAACTGGAACATCAAGATAAAACAGAGATATCCTAAACAGCATCTCCTCCTGGCTTCGTCTGGTAAACTCCTGCCCCAATAGGAAGTTCTCATGGTGCTTCTGAAAGATGGCCAGGCTCAGACTCAGGAAGTCAGTCTCCACTGTTGCTCCTCAGTGCTGGAACTCCCTCCCATTTTGAGGCTTTCCGAAGTATTTTTGCCTAGCAGACTTGGCATACTGTGGTACTTGTAGGAGGTTTATCTTGGCTGACCTAAGGAATCACAATGGGCCATAAGGGATAAGGCAATCGCTTTAAGCATGTGTTTATACCATGTGACTACTATGTAGTTAAGTCAACCACATAGTATTGACTTAAATACTTGCAGTTAAATAGCCAGCTGAATTGGAACTTAAAGTAGTATTTCAATGCACTGCTGCTTTTCTATAGTCTCCTGATTAGCAGCCTTTGAAATTGTTACATAAGTAGAGGCAAAAGGTCTACTGTAGAGAATCCATAATCCCTGTGTGAGCCACTGGAAGTCTTCAATAAACATGAAAAGCAGTTAAATATTGTTAGTTCATTGAACATCTTTTATATAAGTCTTCAAACTGGGATTGTTGCCACCTCTACAGGAAACAAATAACATCATGAAGACCTCATCAAAAGT